>NW_015175971.1:678411-744743 GCF_001447785.1 Gekko japonicus | reverse complement strand
CTGCCAAGCCCCATGAGGGGCCCGGCGGTGGACCTGCAAGGCCGGCGGGAGTGCAAGGAAGCCCCGCGAAGGCCCTCCCTGGCCCCAGGCAGGCAGGGGTGGGGAGAAGCAGGGAAGAAGCAACTTACCCTCCCTCTTCTCCTGCCTCCTCCTGGCTGAATGAGGGCCGGAAGCGGGGCGGCCGGAAGCAGGGGGCGGGGCTTCGTCATCTGCCCCCCCCCCCGTACCTCACCTCTGCTTTTGATGATCCCCCCCGAAATGACCTCTGCTTTTGGCTAATCTTTGTCTTTGAGGATGTTATCTGCATTGCAAACCTGAAGTGGTTTAGTGATCATTCCCGCCCCCCCCACACACACACGCACACCTTGGGAACCTGTAGATCTGTAAGTCAAGGGAGGAAATCCTGAGCTCCAGAGTGCAGCTCGTAAAATTCCTTGGGGAAAGCCAAGACACTTACAACTGTTTAAAGGTGTATGTTCTCAGTGTCAATAGGAACTGAGACTTATATGACCCTAAATCCAGGAGAAGGACAATAATGCTAGGAAAAGTTGAAGGGAGCAGGAAAAGAGGAATACCCAACATGAGTTGGATTGACTCAGTTATGGAAGCCACAGCCCTCAGTCCGCAAGATCTGAGCAAAGCTGCTAACAATAGGACATTTTGAAGGTCATTAATTCACAGGGTCACCATAAATCGGAAGCAACTTGCGGGCACTTAGCACACACACCCACAAATTTAGGAGATCCATTTTTAATGGCGCTTAGTCACAGACAGGTTTAATGAGGAGTGAGCCCCAATTTCTTCATCTGCAACATAAACATTCTAAGGAACTACCTCTCAAGGGTATTGCAGGAATGAAGGAGATATAAAGCTAAAACATTTTACAAGCTGAGCGCACTCTAATTGAGGATGGTAATGACTTTTTAAAAGCAGCACAACATAAACTTTTATTCTGCCCCACACTCCCCGAGGATTTCTCTAGTCTGCTTCAATAGCGCCCCTTAGTAGTAGTAATACTAAATTGACCTCATGGAGGAATGAAGAAGGGGACTGACTAAGCAACCTGTAGAAGGACTGGGTGGGAGGTGCCATTGACTGCAGCTTCTCCAATTGGCTGTGGCAAGCCAGATCTGTAGCAGGAGCACCAATTAAAGAACACAGTGGGGGAGAGGCTGCTGTCATTCATGTGATTACTCAAGGGGAATGCCTGAATGTCTGGCCAACTCATACACACAGCAGACAGATTGCAGTTTACTAAGGAGACTCTACCGGGAGTAAGCCTTGTTGAATTAAATGGGACTTCCTGCCGAGTAGACACACTCAGGCTTACTCCCTCATGTGCTCAACATCTTTATAGGTTATAAACTGGTTGTGAATTTCAAAGGAACAAAACCCTCCGTGTTAGAAATGGGACAGTTGTCCTATCAGTGTGGATGATTCTGTTATATTTAAGATTCATACTGGAGTTTCCTAGGTTTTCCAGCTACAATGACACTGCTCTTCCTTTTCAGCTTTTGATGTATTAGCTATCTTTTTTTATCTGTCGAGGATGGGCGAGTGGGCGTCAACATGGCAAATGGGGTTCAGTGTGGCCAAGTGCAAAGTGATGCACATTGGAGCAAAAAATCCTAACTATAAATACACATTGATGGGGTCTGAACTGGCAGAGACTGACCAAGAGAGATCTTGGAGTCGTAGTAGATAACTCAATGAAAATGTCAAGATAGTGTGTGACTGCAATAAAAAAGGCCAATGCTATGCTGGGGATTATTAGGAAGGGAACTGAAAACTAATCAGCCAGTATCATAATGCCCTGTATAAATCAATGGTATGTCCTCATTTGGAGTACTGTGTACAGTTCTGGTCACCACACCTCAAAAGGATATTATAGTATTGGAAAAAATGCAGAAAAGGGCAACTAGAATGATAAAAGGGTTGGAACACTTTCCCTATGAAGAAAAGTTAAAGCGCTTGGGGCTATTTAGCTTGGAGAAACAACGGCTGAGGGGTGACATGATCGAGGTTTATAAGATTATGCATGGGTTAGAGCAGGTCGAGAAAGAAGTACTTTTCTCCCTTTCTCACAATACAAGAACTCGTGGGCACTCCATGAAATTGCTGAGTGTTCGGGTTAGAACAGAAAAAAGGAAGTACTTCTTCACCCAAAGAGTGATTAACACATGGAATTTACTGCCACAGGAGGTGGCGGCGGCTACAAGCATGGACAGCTTCAAGAGGGAACTGGATAAACATATGGAGCAGAGGTCCATCAGTGGCTATTATCCACAAGATATAGATAGGAACTCACAGGCTGGGGCAGGTGATGCACTGTATTTTTGGTGCTGGGAGGGGGCAACAGTGGGAGGGCTTCTAGTGTCCCGACCTCCTGCTGGCACCTGGTATTTTTGGCCACTTTCTGACAGAGTGTTGGACTAGATGGGGCATTGGCCTGATCCAACATTGGCTTCTGTTATGTTCTTATGTTCTTATCTTTCTTAAATTATTCTAATTTAATTGTTGTGAGATCCCACATTGGCTCTTCAGTAGAAAAGCAGGGTTAAATAAAACCTTTTAAATAAAATAAAATAAATAATAGCTGTTATGGGGTATAAATTGTCATCCAATTAATAAAGTTTTAGTTGGTTAATTTAATTGTATAAATCAACACAACAACAAAAATATATTCAAATCCCAATTCTAAAGGAAGCTTGTCATTTTTCACCTCCTGGACAGGGTTCCCCTCACCCCACTGTTCATTACTCTGGTGCTTAGAAATGAAAACCTTCAGAGATGGTCAAATTTTGAAAACTTTTGCAGCGCCCCCCCCCCCGTGCTAAGCCCTTTGCGGCATTTCACGCAGGCCACATTTCTTAACTTGAGCTCTGAGCTGTTCACCTGCATTCCCTAGCAAGCAATCCCCCTGCAGGCTTGAAAGGCGCATAGAGAAGCTTGACATTCTTCTCACAGGGGCAAAGAAGAAAAGAACAGAAAAATTCGATTCACCTGTTTCAAAGCTGCAATCTTCATAGCTTTCCCACACCCCTTGACTTTGCACCCAATGAATTTTCCTTTTCATATTAGACAAAAGGGTAATGCTCCGTTTCAACAACGGAGCAGCAGAGAGGTGATTGCTCAGAGCTTGCATATTCCACACACAATGTTTTAGAGGTGAAAACAGGAACACGCTTGTCACGTATCTATTATCATTTCGGTGGCTCTGACTGGTGGGCAGAAAGGCAAGATTTAGATGTCAGAAACCAGGGGTCATTTCATAGAAAAAGAGGTGCAGGAGCTCATTAGAATAACTTATTTGCATATGCCACACCCCCTGACATCACCGGAAGTGTGTCAGAAGGCAACACCCACCGCTCAGTCTCCACTGGACTGTTTTGGATTGCTAGCTATTGGGGGGGGGGGAACGTGCAGATCTGTCCTCGCAGAGGAGGGCGAGCTTGTACCTGAATAAAACTTGGTCTTAAAGGTGCCACTGGACTGTTTTGGACTGGGGGCCAGGGGGAGCTCTGCAACTTACCTGGCTGCTTGTTGCTCTGACTGAGGGCTGCTGGGAGAAGGGGGTGGGGCTTGTTGCACGTACCCACCCCCTGGGCTCTTTACTGCCAGAGCTCCGCTCCCGTGCGCTCCTGCAGGAAATAACCCCTGTCAGAAACCAATAATGTTGGGGTGGTGCTTGCTCCTATCCTACCACTCCACAGAGCATTTGTTCCCCACTTTTCCTTTTGCCTCAAGTTTGCAGTCTTCCTCTGATCTAAAGAGTCTTCCTTCAAACTAAGTGGCTCTTCCGTTGGAGGAAGGTGTCTTAAGCTGGAAGAAAGCTGGATCCGCCCCAGTAAAGCATCTCAAGGACCCCGCTGCCCTCACATTATTACACATTGCTGAAGGCTTGATTCCACCAGCTGCCTTAGTTTTCTCTGAAATGCTCTGATTTCTAAGCCAGAATTGTCCTAGGAAACATAATTGTCCTATAATATCCTTTTTCAGACATTCCAGCTGTGAAGAATTAAGTGCATTCTGAGAAGGAGCAGGATTGAAGCAGCAAGCTTCACCCCCAACCTTGGTTGGAATACAAGTATAGAGACTAGGTATGGCCAGGCACAGGGCCGCCGTGGCTCAGAGGTTAAGACGCTGAGCTGCAGACCGGAAGGTCTGTAGTTCAGCAGTTCGAGACCCGAGTGCCACGTGACGGAGTGAGCTCCTGTCTCTGGCCCCAGCGCCTGCCAACCTAGCAGTCGAAAGCAAGAAATTGCAAGTAGATAGATAGGTGCCGCTTCGGTGGGAAGGTAACAGCATTCTGTGTACCTCGGCATTTAGTCATGCCGGCCACATGACCACGGAGATGCCCTTGGACAGCGCTGGCTCTTCGGCTTGGAAACGGAGATGAGCACCGCCCCCTAGAGTCGGATTTCATGTTCTATAAGGATAAGAGTTGGAACAGTGACTTATACAGACATGCATGAGGTACCCTCCTGAGGGCAGATCGTTCTATTGCATCCTTGCATCAGGAATGATTGGATCATTTAGTCACACAAGATACAAAGGATGGGGCAAAATTACCCATCCCTCGATGAGGCTTGTTGAGAAGGAGACAAAGCCAGAGCACTATATCATGCAGAGATACAGCAGGCAGCCTCCTCTGTGGATAGCATTTTGGAGTTCACAGGTGCATTTAATCATTTCATTGTTTAATTTCCTATGGCATGCCAGCATGTCTTTTAGGAATCACAAATGCTCCAACTCGATCTATCCCATGTAGGCACTATTTTCTGACAGTCATCACTGATAAATCACGATCCCCCTTTTGTCCTGCTGTGTGCAGAGGCCTGTGTTGTTTGTGTACATCTGCATGCATCAGAGTCCCTTTTCCATCAGGTACCAGTTTCCTCCTCCAGGTGTCAAAGTTAAAACTCAGTGGGAGCAAGCAGGGCGGATTTATCTTTCACCAATCTAAGGAACACAAATGCAAAATAATTGCACACAGATAGACATTAAAGTTCCATGTAATATTCAGCCTATCAAGAAGATCAGAACAGGGGAGTTACAAGTATACCAAAGTGTCCCTATTTGCATAGGTGAAATGTAGGAAGGTTTGAATCAAGGACGTTTCTTTCCCCTTTTTTGCATGTCGATCTTGTGAGCCTTTTCTTTCATACTCTTTTGTTGCTGGGGCCCTCAATCTGTTTGCTTCTTTTGATGTTGTTTTAATGCCATATTCACACACACACATGCGCACACAGAACCCTACCAAAAAAAAAATTCCCTATATGCAAGGCTTTTTTTTTGTAGAAAAAGCCCAGCAGGAACTCATTACCATAATAGGCCACACCCAACAGCAGAAATTCATTTGCTTATTAGGACACACCCCTGACAGCACAGCTCATTAGCATATTAGGCCACACACCCCATGTTCGCAGAAGTGTGGTCATCCAGACACACTCACCTTTTGCTTCTTATTCTGTTTAGGGCTTTTTTATAGCAGGAACTCCTTTGCATGTTAGACCACACACCCCTAATGTAGCCAGTCCTAATGAGTTTCTGCTGTTGGGTGTGGCCTATTATGCTAATGAGTTCCTGCTGGGTGTGGCCAACTCGGGAGCCAGCCGGAACTCCGTTCCTGTGCGTTCCTGCCCAAAAATAGCTCTGCCTATATGAATGCAAAAAGATTGGTATCAGGTGACAGAAAATGACATTTAAAAGATCCACATGCTTAACGCACATGAAGGAGAAGTAAAATCCATATGGGAAATTTCCAGCAAAATGCTGGGGGGCTGTAAAATTTGGTGGCATCCCTTGTACTCATGAGTATTTCAAGAGCAGCGTGACAGGTCAAAAGGCTTCAGGGACGTGCAACATTGGAGACTGCTGTACCTGCTGAATTTCCACCTCTTGTACAGCAGTCAAAAGTCTGAAGGGGCAACCCTGCCTTGACACCTTCTCTGGCCTCCTCACACCATGTTCGATACATGATAAAGCAACCAAGAAGCCACACGCTCCTCACCCCATCTCAAGGACATTGCATAGCACTGTAGTGCTTCTGGGCTCACACAGGTCAGTGGTACTTAAACATAAAAAAGCTTATTCCTGGTGGGGGGGCTGTTTTGTTTGTTTTCTTCAAACCATGGGGTCAGGTGTAATATTGTGCTTTCGAGAAACACGCTCAGAGTCTAATAAAGCAACGTTGCAGAAGTCATGTTTCTTCCCGGGGTTGCTATGGCAGCATGCGGGGGATGTCAGATGACCTGCCTGGCGAACGGCTGCATCCCAGAAGGGTGCCTCTCAAGATCGACTAAGCCCCACGCCAGCCAAAGACACCAATGCCCACATGCCAGTGGGCTTAAAGCTCTCTTAATTTTCAACCCTGCTGGGCTCTCGAGGGCAACTTTATAAGGAAAAGGCAGCTAACAAACTGATAGATCAGGGGCAGAGGGAGACCATGCTGTATGAATGGGGAAAACAAATACAGTTAAAAGGGGCATCACCTGCACTTCTCACAGGGTGGACGTGCTTTGTCATGTGCATCTCGACAAAGGTCAAACATTTCTACAAAGGACCCATCTGTGCCCATATTTCTGCACATAGTCACTGTTTCGCCCAACTTTGCAGCCCCAGCCATATCCAGTAATCATTATTTTAAACGTCCGCACCTTTGAAAGCCCAAATGTCTTAAATACAAATCAGATGCTACAAAATGTTGGTGTGAATGATCCTGCCGAAGAGCTGTGGAGCTGGAAAACATTGCAGGACAAGTTCAGACATTTAACTACAGACGATTATCTTGACCTGGATATTAACGCAAGTTTGGCAGGCAAAGCACTCCCAAGGATAAACATTTCAGAGGGACCTGCCACTCAAAAGCCTAGATTGAAAGCCCTGAAGTCAATGCATTGACTCACCCAAGATTGGATTACATCCATATAGAGAGAAGCTATACCATAACTGCCAAACCCAAGAGCATAAACACCATTTTTATGAGAGACAAGATGGTATTTCACAGAAATTTCAGTTTTGGATAACAGCCAAGGGGATGCAGGAGTTTGTATGTTGGGCTAGGACTCGGGAGAGCCAGGTTCAAATTCCAGCTCAAGTAAGAAACTTGCTAGGTGATCTTGGGCCTGTCACTCTCCCTCTTGCTTAGCCTCACCTACCTCACAGGGTTGTTCTAAGGTAAAATGAGACAGGGGCTATGCCACTCTGACCACGTTGGAGGTAGAATAATAACATGACAGATATAGATCTCAGCTCTGGAAATGTTTGAAGGTCAGTATTCAGATTGGGTTTGGAAAAGACAGTGATAAATGAAATAGAATAGCTTGTTGGTAAATATTCAGGTAATAGTGTTAGGCATGATCTTGATATTCTGATGTCCTCAAATCTCCAAATGAAAAGAAGCACAAAGTGGTTTTATGGGGATTGTTTAAAACTCTCACCCTCACATTTACACTGAGGGCGTCTGAACTGGCTTCGAACACCCAGGATAGAGAGCCATTAACAAATGTTATGAATTAAGACTATTGTTCTAAATGTCTCTGGTGTCGGTCCAATTTTTGAAGACACCCCAAAGTCCCAACAAAATTCTATCTGAACGAGTCCTTCCCAGTGAAGCAATAAAGTCCGATGTTGATGGGGCCAAAGCGATCCTGTTAACCGGGCACCAGTAAAAATCCCGTTTCCACAGTGTCTTCTTCAGGAACAGGTACTGCAATCGAACATAATGAATCCATAATACATTTGATCTTCCTACTTCTTAGTCTGGTCTCATAAAGCAGCTCCCAAATTTTCAAAGAACACTAAGATGGTAGCATTAACAGGGTCGCTTTGGCTCTGTCCATTGGACTGATACCAGAGACATTTAGTATACTATTCTTCATTCACAACATTTGTTAAGGGTTCACATACTATTTTTGTTAATTCGTTACTATATTCACGGGTTTATGGTCTTTTGTTTATTATACAAATCCATAGCATTTGCATGTTTAGAATACTATGTCCAGTTTTAGCCATTCTATCTAAAATAAAAAAGGATACTGAGATGGATTCAGCCATCCTACCACAGAAGAGCCACTGAAGTTTGAGGAAGACTCCTTAGACTGGAGGAAGACTTCATACTTGAGCCAAAAGGAGAGGTGGTATATAAATATTTTAATAAATAAATGGATAAATGGGTAAAATTTGCTCAGTGGAGAGGCGGGATCAGGGAAGGAGCCATCCTGTTATAAACAGGGCCATCTCCAGGTTTGGGGAGGGAACAAGGCCAAGATAAACTGAGTCATCATCATCAATTCCATCTGCTACCCACCACAAATATAGCATATCTACCTTGTTGGGTTGGTCCCAGCAAAGTTACAAAGGGTCAGAGTCACTATTTGACTCCTCCCATCACTCTTCAACTAAGAACTAGCAGTTTGTCCCAGAGAACCCTGCAGGCTCCTAGGGATCTCTGGGTAATGTCCGAGTTCCTGATGGGAGAAGATGGACCTGGCATCTCTGAGTTGGCAGTGGGCACTGCTGGAACATGGACCTCTGCCAATGTTGCCAGTTGGTTAACTGGGCACTGGCACAACTGGATTTCCCTCTTTCTGGCCAGGCCAGCTGAGGGTTTTTTCTTATATCAGAGATAATCAGACAAAGGCCAGTTTTAAATGCTTAATTTATTTGTAATTTCCTGCATGATAGGAATGACTTGGGGTGGAATCAGAAAGTTCCCTCCAGTCTCACCTGATCGTATCCAAGTTATCCAGGCCAAGAAGGAATTTGTCCTTGTGGCCTCACCAACTCCTTTCCCCAGTCAGTTCAGCTTCCCTCTTCCCTTGTGTTCTATGAGTGCGCAACCCCAGCAGGTGCCTGATCATGCCAAGCCCCAATGCCAACCACAATTCTAAAGCTGGGAATATGAACAGGAAAGCAAATTAATCAAGAGGATGGGATGCCTTTTCTGAGGTTTAGAAAAAACCTCTTAGGCTTTTGGTGGGGAAAGACCACTGAAGCAATCAAGGTTATAATCCACACATTCTACGTGAAGAATGTGGAGGGAGGCACATTTTCTCTTCCTTTCCCAGAACAACAGAATTCACAGTCATGCCAAAGAAGCTGATTGGCAGCAGGATCAGAACGGATAAAAGCCACCCTAACACAGAATTCACCTACAGAATTCACTGTTGTGAGACATGGCGATAGCCCCTTAGCTTAAATGGCTTTTAAAAAAAGAATTAGACAAATTCATGGAAGGTATAGCTAGATGGACTCTCCATGTACAGAAGCAGTGTACCTTGCTGGGGCCAGATTAAGGGGGTGCTGTTGCTGTCATGCCCTGCTGGTAGGCTTTTTCTGTGCATTGGGCTGAAGGACTAGACAAGTTAAATTCCGAAATACATCCATGTGTTCCTTGAAATGCGAGATATTTTTTTGCATAATCCCTCTTCTATTCCAGAATTTAGCTTTGTGTGCTTTCCACTGTGCTTAAAACCAGTTTCACTAGTAAAACGTCTACACTTAATTCCAGAACTGGAGCGTGCACAGGCTGTGACAGCTTGCAGTCCCTTCAGTTTATTTGCATCTTTCCCCTTCTGCTTATGGATACACAGCTCCCAATTTAACGTTTATTAGTGTATATATGTTTTTTGGTAATGTATAAGAGGGGAAGAAGTAATGACTACTGAGAAATTATACAACTTTAAGGTTGACAATGAAGAAATCGAAAATGTTCGACATTTTCTATTCCTTGGCTCCATCATCAACCAAATGGGAGACTGCAACCAAGATATCAGAAGGAGATGGAGATGGGGAAGGGCAGCCATGGAGGGGCTAGGAAAGATCCTAAAGTATAAGGATCTGTTGCTGGCGACCAAGGTCAAGTTAATTCATGCCATAGTATTCTCCATTACTATGTATGGGTGTGGAAATCAAAGAAAGCTGACAGGAAGAAAGAAGACTCCTTTGAAATGTGGTGTTGCAGGAGAGTTTTACGGATACCATGGACCACCAAAAAGAAAATTCAGTGGATTCTAGATCAAATCAAGCCTGAACTCCCCCTAGAAGCTAAAATGACTAAATTGAGGCTATCATACTTTGGTCATATTATGAAAAGACAAGAGTCTCTGGAAAAGTCAATAATGCTAGGAAAAATTGAAAGCAGCAAGAAAAGAGGGAATCCCATTGACTCCATCAAGGACGCCACGGCTCTCAGTTTGCAAGACCTGAGGACATTTTGGAGGCTGTTAATTCTTAGGGTCACCATAAGTCGGAAGTGACTTGGCAGCACTCAACACACCACATAGGAGGGAAGACACAAAGGAATGAAAGGGACTGAATGCATGCCATACACAACAATATGGGATGTCACTTCATAAACAAGACTAGGTAAATTGGAACTCCAGGGGTTGGACTAGATGACCCTTGATGTCCCTTCCGACTCTATGATTCTATGATCCTAACCCAGGCAGAAATTCAGAGGAGGAGGATTTCACAACTATAAGCATCCTTAAGCTTGACCCCCTGCATCAGTGGAGCAATGATTCACATACAAGTTGAAACACACATAAAACCGAGGAGATGCTAGAATCCCGGGGGGCTTTTTTGGTACCTGCTTTTGGATTTCAAGATAGCTTGTTTTCCATTGGATATGGCTGTAATCGAAAACCTAAATGAAAAGGTATCGTTTAACTAAGGAGGCTGGTTTAACTATGTAGCTAGTGTGTAATTACATTGTGAGAGCATTATAAATCCATGGTAATTGCATGTTCCTGGAGAATGCTTAGTAATTATATTAGATGTCACCAAATAATGCCAAGATTAATTGCTCTCAAGAATGACAGTAGCTTTTCTTTTCTTTATTTCTTCCTCTCTCTTTTTTTCCCCCCATTCTGCGATAACATCTGATAAGCAAAGCGGAAATTACTAGTGCTCCAACTCAGATTTGAACACCAAGGGGTGGAGGGGAGATTTTCAGTCTTGTAAATTAACCCGTGTATGTGAGTACGAATTGAACTAGAGCAGTCAGCAATGCACACATCTTATACCAACTCAATTCTAAACGAAGACCCAAATTGATTATTTTTCCTTTTTAAAGAAAAATCCAAACATTTGTAACGTGTTCAGTGTGATTCTGGATATTTCTTTCAATTTCTCACCCACCATTCTCATTAATAGTTCCATAAATCAAAATGGGAACTATTCTGTATACTCAGGTTGTCCCAGTTTATCAGGGACAGTGCCTGTTTTCTGGAACCTGTTTCCAGCATACCGTCATGGTCCCTAGTTTGTCCATATTTTTACCTTTTGTGGAAGACTTGTTAAGATTTTCTTAGTGAGGAATTGCTAGTGAGACTAACCACTTCCAGAGGGTCCAAGGAGCACAGGACACAGGTGCATAGCTCCTGAATGGGAAGCAGTCTTGCCATGAGGAGGTTTCAACATGGCCAGCAGAATTTAGATTTACTAGTAGTGTAATGTGGCTCAAGTGGTTAAGACGCTGAACTGCAGGCTGTGGAAGGTCGGTAGTTCAGCAGTTCGAGACCCGAGTGTGCCGCATGACGGAGTGAGCTCCCGTCTCTAGTTCCAGCTCCTGCCAACCTAGCAGTTCGAAAGCAAGAAATTGCAAGTAGATAAATAGGTACCACTTCAGTGGGAAAGTAACAGCGTTCTGTGCACCTTGATGTTTAGTCATGCCGGCCACATGACCACGGAAATGTCTTCAGACAGCACTGGCTCTTCGGCTTTGGAACGGAGATGAGCACCGCAACCCTAGAGTCGGATTCGACTGGCTTTCGAGCAAGGGAACCTTTACCTTTACTTTTAATGTGATATCACATGAGATAGAATGCATCATCTATTTTTGCCTGCCTGACTCCCGAAATGGAGTGTGTCTGCATTCATTGGGTATTCTAAAGTAGATCACAAATAATATATACCTCCTGCTGCTGGCTGGGAGCTTCAGTTCAAACCAAGGAGTTCTGTGCATGGGCCAGCATTATGAATGCCACTTGCTAATGAATGCTGTCAACTGCACAGGCACAAAAGCACCGCATGCACTTGAAATGTTGTGGGTTTCAGATGCCCTCAGTGACATCATCAAATATCCAAATTTGATGGCTACAATACAGGGGTCATTTCCTGCGGGAGCGCACAGGTGCGGAGCTCCGGCAGTAAGGAGCTCAGTGGGCAGGTACATGCAACAAGCCCCGCCCCCTGCTCCCAGCAGCCCTCAGTTGGGCCATGAAAGAGGCAGAACCATCCAGGAAAGGTGCAGAGCCCCCCCCCCCCGGCCCACCTTCAGGTACAAGCTCTCCCTCTGTGCGTTTCCCCCCATAGCTAGCAATCCAAAACAGTCCAGTGGTACCTTTAAGACCAAGTTTTATTCAGGTACAAGCTCTCCCTCTTCTGTGAGGACAGATCTGCACGTTCCCCCCCCCCAATAGCTAGC
Organism: Gekko japonicus; assembly: GCF_001447785.1. Classification (NCBI taxonomy): domain Eukaryota; kingdom Metazoa; phylum Chordata; class Lepidosauria; order Squamata; family Gekkonidae; genus Gekko; species Gekko japonicus. The sequence goes on along the minus strand of NW_015175971.1, from coordinate 732,310 downwards.
AATCCAAAACAGTGGGTGTTGCCTTCTGACACACTTCCGGAGATGTCAGGGGGTGTGGCATATGCAAATAAATTATGTTAATGAGTTATGCTAATTAGCCCCTGCACCTCTTTTTCTACTAAATGACCCCTGCAAGGCTTCTTTGCATTTTGCCATTCACTGCATGCCCCCCCTCCAGGCAGAGGACTCCCCATGAGACTAATGAAAGAACCACACTGCTAATTGCCCTTATTTCCCCTTATTGCTATCATCACACTGTCAAACCTAATTGGTTACATGGCACACTGGCATCATCCTTTTTCTTATGTGATCCCTGATAGGTTTGGATTGCTCATGTGACTAATTCAAGAAAAAACAGGATCCAGGGGAAATCAAGCAAGGTGCAGGGCACTAAATGAGATAACACCAGGTTGAATATTCACCCAAAATGTTTTTCTCAGTAATACCAAAAACAGCTAGTTTGGCCAGCTGTTCGCTGAAGCATTAATGCTTGTAATGGCTTGAGCAATTGCTTTGTACTTTATTATTTTAGGTTCTTTTGGGATCCTTTGAGAATGAAAGATGGGTAGAAATTCAGTAAATAAAACAAATCCCCAGCCCATGTCCAGCCCTCTGTATCACATGTATTTATGGGGATTAACCAATCGGTCTGCATACCTGTTGTATCAACTTGGTCACATATTTTATATTATTATATGCTTCCTGTGTGTAACTCTGTCATGCAACAAACAAACAAATAATACATGTATCTCATCCTTCCTCCAGTGAGCTTGGGGAGGGAGATATACTCCACTTTACTAACCCGACAGACCTGCATACTATTGCTAGACCATCTCAAGGTCATACTGTGAGCTTTATGACTGTGGTGAATTCCATTCAACACTCTGGTTACCATATCTCACTGACTCCATCCGTTATGTCCCACTGATACAACCACCGAAAAGGGACACTGCTAACTGTCTCTGGTGTGGTCGAAATATTATTAGGAAGCCCTCTTGATGAGTTGTCCCCAGACCGACCCTTAATATGTCCCCACAATGTCGTATGGAACCAAGGAGAGGGCATTCTCTATTGTTTCCCCCTTTCATTTACACAGCTTGGAAGACTTTCACCACCCTCACCACCATGCTTCCCCCCCCCAAGACCTCTATAATCTAGGGATGGAGACAGAAGCACGAGATTAAGGCGATGGGAAATTAAGGCCAAGGTAGGTCAGCTCATATATTACTGCTACCAGTCTAAATTTCAAGGGACTGGGGTATGATACACTTGATGAAAGTCAGCCGGAACACCAGAACGCTGCATCACAGACCTATCAGCACATAAAAGGATGCTCTTTATATTAACCTCTTCGTGGCAACCAAAGTTAATAACGTTCCTGTAACTCAGGGGAGTTGACATTAAGAACTTGCAGTTCCTCTCTTACTTCCGCTCAGGTCGGGTATTTTTTTATTATTATTATCATTATTATTATTTGTTGAATTGTCTCCTTGTGCATCTGGGATGACTTGAACTGCTGGATTTATTTACTGTTCATAATTAAATTTCCAAGGGGGGGAAAAAAGGAGAAGAAAGCCCTGGCTAAAAGAGGTACCAACTGTTTATGCTTCAATATTCCAGACTAGAACGATTACCCAAAGACAAATCTGTGGCCAGCTCTTCCTTCAAAATGAATGCAAAATTTCATTCATTTGCTCTTGCATGATAAAAATATACTTAGTACTAAAAAAAAGACAAAAGGAAAAGCAAACGTTCACAGTAAGCGAACCCCGGTTTTGCATTCAGAAAATTTAAACTCTAAGTCTGCAGCCGCTTGTAATACTACCAATAATTAGAATTTATGGAGCACCCTCGGGGTCAAACGGCACACAATATTGGAGATCAGTGTTTAGATTCTTTCAAAAAGCTGTGATGAGGAAGAAGCTTCATATGTAACAGAACATATACATCATTTCTACACTGTTTCACTGTTCTTTTTATAAAGGCAGGGTTCTTGTGGCTGGCTCGCAGATCCTGCTGATCAGGGACTATGTAGTCACAATCGTGCAGTCAGGAGTCATAATGATGGGTAGCTAGGGATGCCTGAATTCCTTGATCTCTAATTCATCATAGCTTCTTTGATTATCTGTGTATAGGCATTCTACTCATCTGGCCTTCTGCCTCTCTGTATTTTCCCCCTTTGGCATTTTGCCCGAAAATTCATATTTGAATATTTATTTTACTTAGCTATTCCATATGGCATTTCCTATGTGTTTGGCTGAATGAAGACTGCAGTCATAGACTGTCCTCTAAAGTTATATGTGTGCATGGGCTTTTTTTTTCCTCTGAGAGAGAAGATGGAAGGCACCAACCATGGTTCTTTGAGACCAGCTGCTGTTCCCCAGGCTTCACAGCTTATGGGCTTCCGTCTCTTCTGGTAACACGTTGAGAAAGTCAAAGCCGATTACATAAACAAATATGTGGCTAAATACATATGAAACAATAATTTCATAAGCACAAAATAAGGAGCTAAAAATGTACACTGAGATCTTTTTTGACAAGTTGTGTTGGTGAGCGGATAGGTCAAATTTATGGGAGAACTTTGGTGGTAGAGAATTTATCTGATTTAGGAACTATCAAATTTGACTGTGTGTTAACACCATGAAGTCAGATCAGAGTGTGGATAATGAATCCTTCTGGCACTCTGAAATTTATCTATGTATTTAATTATTTATGCTCAGCCTTTCTCCCCAATGGGAACCCAAAGTGGCTTACATCGTTTTTCTCCTCTGAGAGCCAGTTTAGTGTAGTCAGGGCTATTTTTGGGCAGGAACGCACAGGAACGGAGTTCCGGCTGGCTCCTGAGTTGGCCACGCCCAGCAGGAACTCATTAGCTTAATAGGCCACACCCAACAGCAGAAACTCATTAGGATTGGCTACAATTAGGGGTGTGTGGCCTAACATGCAAAGGAGTTCCTGCTACAAAAAGAGCCCTGGTTGACAACAAACAAGGTCAACAGAATAAGAAGCAAAGGGTGGGTGTGGCTGAATGAGCACACTTCTGGTAACATGGGGGTGTGGCCTAATATGCCAATGAGCTGTGCTGTAAGGGGTGTGGCCTAATATGCCAATGAGTTTCTGCTGTTGGGTGTGGCCAATTATGCTAATGAGTTCCTGCTGGGCTTTTTCTACAAAAAAAGCCCTGGTAGTGGTTAAGAGCAGCGGACTCTAATATGGAGAAGCAGGTTTGATTCCCCACTCCTCCACATGCAGCCACCTGGGTGACCTTGGTTCAGCCACAGTTCTCTCAGAGCTGTTCTCTCAGAACTGTCTCAGCCCCACCAACCTCACAGGGTGTCTGTTGTGGGGAGAAGAAGGGAAGGAGACTGTAAGCCACTCTGAGACTCCGAGTGAAGGGCGGGGTATAAATCCAACTCTTCTTCTCCTCCTCCTCCTCCTCCTCCTCCTCCTTCTCCTCTTCTCCATCTCACCTTCACAGCAAACCTGTGATATAGGTTAGGCTGAGAGTATGTGACTGGCCCAAGGTTGCCCAACAAGCTTCCATGGCAGAGTGAGGATTCAAACCTCTGTCTCCCAGACCCAGACCCAAATCCAACATTCTTAACCACTACACCACGCTGGAAGAACATCTTCACCCCCATTTCTCAAACCTCCCCAACTATCAGTAAAATGGGAGGCATTTTTCACAAAAGAAGCAAATCCTTTCAGGAAGTGTATCCTCACTGCCATTTCAGTTCAGCCCTCCTTCCCACCACTTAGGGTAAAGCACTGCCCTTACAGCTTTGTTGCGGTGAGGACAAAAACCTGCCCAGACTCCACACCCATGTCTCCATGTGAAGAATGCATCAGACCTCCCCCAGGACTTTCACAATCTACCACAGCAGTCCTCAGCAGAAAGAATACATGAAGCTGCTTTATCCTGAGTCAAAGAATTGGTCAACCAAAGTCAGTTTTGTCTACTCTGACTAGCAGCATTTCTTCAAGGTCTCAAGTGGAAGTTTTTCAGCTCGTTTACTACCCGATCCTTTTAATGGGATATGCTAGAGATTGAACTTGGGACATTCAGCATGCAAGGCAGAAGCTCTGCTAGTGAGCCACAGCCTCCTCCTACCTAGTCAATGGTCTTAAAAGTATGTAACTCAGTTTAGGACTGCACTGTACATAGCCTCCCTCCAGATAAATGCCACCCACTATAATGGCAAATACTGTGCAAGTAAAGAATTAGATAGTCAAAAGCCACTCAGGAAGCTCAGCAAGACTGGACTGTATATCACAGCTACAGAAACTGTCCTTCACTGACCCATGCTTTAATATCACAAAATGCCTGTGAACTGTCCATTGTTTGGCATGGCTTTCCCAAATATGACCTAATTTGATGTCATCTCTGAACCTAACCTAGCTTTCCAGAAGCAACCAAGGGAACCATTAGGAAAGGCACCTTATGGAACACCCCAACAGACACAGAGGAGTCTCTGCTAATGAGAGGTCTTGCAAAACTAACACATATAAGTAGGGCATAGCCTCCAACTACAGAGTGCTCAGAGTTCCTCAAGAAATGAATGAGAACAGATATACTCTTGAGGAGGCAATTGGCACAAGGTAGAGCTCCCAGGGAAGAACATGTTTGGCATATGGATCAGCATTCCCATCTCTTTTACAACACTGCCAGTAAGTTATCACTGAAGAGGAGCCAATAGGGTGTAATGGCTTAGACTAGGACTGGAGAGACCTGGGTTCAAAGTTCATCCTGCCATGAAACACAATAGCTTATTTGGGGCCAACAATCATACCTTAGCCTAAACTACTTCACAGTTTTGTTATGAAGATAAAAGTCGGTGGGGACAACCATGTGTGCTGCTCCAAGTTCCTTGGCAGAGGAGTGGGCTAAAAACCTCAGGGAATATTTGTTTCTCTATGTCATTAAATCAGCTTTTTGGCACACACACACACCCAAATAATGAGAAAGCATATTGAAGCAGACCCTCCATTGCCTCCATTCACGGAGCCTTCAAATTCACCTTGAAGTAAAGGCACAGATCCCAAAAATTCTGATGTAAATTGGAGTAGGTCTCAAAAGGGTAGATGAGGGAGGGAGGAGAGGAAAAGTTGAACATGTGAATACATGAGGCTGCATTATACTGAGTAAGCAGTAGTTACGGCTGCCTGATAGAAATTGAGAGATATGTTCTCCTGGATAAGTTATTATGTTTGCCGCAAGGGTTCCGATGGGACCCTAGAAAAATGCTGGTATTTTAAGAGTTTTATTCTTAATTCTCAAAAAGTAATAATTCTCAAAAAAAAAAATCTCAAAAAGAGAATTTATTGTGCCTTATGTCTTGTATGTATATTACTGTCCTTGAAAAAGATTACATTCCATACGGGTAAATTACTAGAGTCCCCCGGGACTAGTGATTATATCTTCGATTTCTACCCCACTCCAACCCCAAAGGGTCTCTGAGCGGTTTACAAGTTCCGGATTTACAAGTTCCGAATTTATCCCTAACTAAGGCCACATATCTCCAGGGGTTGGGGCTGCCTACCGGCACCCAGGTGGCAGGGCTCGCTGTTTCTTGGTTGTTCTTCCTGGGCGGTCTTTCGGGTGTCAGTGCTCGGTTCCTGGCGTCTGGAGTTGTTGTTTGGTCCGGCAGCTTCTTCTCTCTTTTGTTTGGCGTGTGGGTCGTATTGTGGGTCGTATTGACTTACAGCCCAGCTAACGTGTGTGGGTCGTATTGACTTACAGCCCAGCTAACGTCCGTTGCGGCTCCGCTGTGCTTGCGTCACGTCACTATGTCCTTCTGTTGCTCCGCCTCTGTCTCCGCCTCCATCACTCCGCTTGCCTCGCTCTGCTGCTCCAATGCTACACCGCTTCCATCGCCTCCGCCATTTCCACCGTCACCGCCGCCGCTTCCAGTGCTCCTGCCACACACCCCTGTACGGGGAGGGTGCCCCCTGCCACCTAAGGGCAGGTACCCATTAATCTACTCGCTTATATTTATTGCTTTCGAACCGCTGGGTGGGCAGGGCAGTGATTATGAAACTGATAAGGTGCTGTTTGAATGTTTGAACATAGTGTAAACCTGCATTTTGATGTATTGTTTTGGTGAACCTATGTTTGGTAATATTTGACAACAATATTTATATAATAGTATAGAAAAATTAAAAAATAAAAATAACAAGCACAAAATAGATCTACCTTGAGCATGCACCTATTATACACAGTGTCATATAGTTTCCCATATTATACTGAGTAAGGCCTATTAAGGCTGCAGTCACACGGAGCATTAGGTACGCTAGAGCGACGGAAGATAGGCGGATTTTCTGGGTGCGATCTCACCGCCACATCTGGGAAGCGTAGAGCTCCCATGGCTCACCCGAGGCTTCACTTCGAAGATGCGCTGTAAAAAACTAGTACCTCTGAGGTACTAGTTTCCGGAAACCGCGGGGCATGGGCAGGCGTCTGATCACGTTTCCGGTGGTAGTTCCGGCGCCCGCCCACATCCCCTCGCAAAAGGGTTCCCCCCCCAAGTCTCCACGGATGCGCACAAGCACCCAACGGAGCATGCGCACACTTTAGTTTTAAAAAAACAAAACACAACCCCGTTTGCCCTGCGGCCCTCCTTCTTTGCAGTGCCACAGGATTGTCCTGTGATCGGCACCTCCCCCCTAACCACGGTACCTCCACGGTACCTCCACGGGACATCTGCTCGCACAACCGCACATTATTTTGCCCCGGGGCAAACAGGGCCCCCCGCATTTTCCGGCCCGTATGACCGGGGTCTAAGATCAGCATTGTCTGCTCTAACCAGCAGCAGTTCTCCAAGAATAGAGGGAAGGGATTCTGTTCCAGGTAAGGGATAGATGGGAGGTGGAGATGAATGAGAGATAGAGCCACCATCCTTTGGCTAAATCAAACTGGCTGCTCTTGTGAAGTCACCCTTTTGTTGGAGCAATTGAACTTGGGGGGGGGGGGGTGTTGGAATCCAACCCAATGCAACCAGTGTCTGCAAAACACTTGCATCTCTACATATGAAACAGAATTGTTCCACAACCGGCATATATGATTGAGGTATAAGAGTCTTATTGATTTATATTTTGTTAACCTAATTGCACCCATATTGGTTGTAAGTTTTTCCATTTTCTTTTATAACCTGCTCAACTTGCATCAGGCCAAGAGGTAATGGAATCCAGGTAGGTAATCTGCATGTAGACTCAAAACACTTAAGCTTCATTATCTGTCGTCTCTTTCACCAAGGTATCTCATCCTGTCCATCAGATATACATTTTGAAGCAAGAGACAGATGTTATAATCAGCATCTAAGTATGCTGTTCATCCACCTACGTCTAGCTGTGCACACTATTGTTTAAAATTCTCACTTAACCCAAAGGCTTTTATTATGTCAAATGGATTTTGATATAATTTGTTCTAAACTTCAGAGTCTTTTCTCCATAAAAGGACATAACACTTAAATTTCCAACAATTTACTTATGCTTTGGCTGTATTTCTGTTTCCATAAATATAATCCAGTGTTCCTGAGGGTCATATCCCTAGAGGCTATGCATTAAGTAGTGGGCACCTGGTACTAGGGATCTGACAATCTTTCCTGTGCATGAGTTCACCAGATGAACTTCATAACTGATGGTAACATTCTGGTGAGATGATCCTGGGATTAGTTTGTTGGCGTGGCAAATACAGTCCTTTGCTAAACCATGCCTGTATTAAACAATATGCTTGCGTGAAAACCAGTTCTGTGTGTGCGTTTATGTGTGCTGTTGTGCTAGACCCCAGTGCACTCAGAGAAATGGCTCAGCAAATATTGGGTCCAATCATTGATAAATCAGTGGCATAATGATGTCTGGTGGTAATTATGATACAATCTGAACCTGCAGAAATTTGGGTATCCCTACTTGGTGCCTCCAGATAAATTGTTGCTTTTTTGTCCTTCATATCTAAGTTAAGGGCAGTGTATAAATGGGAATGCTCTTCTTTTATGTCCTGTGTTCTCTTTTATTTTTCCTAAATGAACTATTTATTTCATATCACCTGTTCTTCTCTAGGTCATTTGGGATCTCTGGCCTAGAGCAACACATGCCTCAGATCACTTGGATAACATTTGGGGGAAGATGAACAATCTGCTGGGAAAATCTCCAAGTTTAAAGAAGAACAAGGATGCATGTACTTCTATGACATTTTCTGCTGACCAGATAATTGAGACAGGTTAAAACTTGAGATTTACGTGCTTCCTTTTCTTGTGCGTTAACAGTAGAGAATCATGAATGTTTCATCTTTCATGTTTCAGTCTGAGGGACTGTTCCCCAGGGCACTCAAGGAAGCAGTGGTATGCCCCTCTTAACAAAACCGTCCTTGGATCTGACCGAATTGGCTAATTATTGATTGCTTTCCAATTTGCCCTATTTGGGCAAACTAATCGAGAGGGCGGTGGCAATTCAGTTGCAGGGTTTTTTGGATGTCACTTCCATATTAGATCCTTACCAGTCCGGCTTCTGACCAGGCCATGGGACGGAGACGGCACTGGTCCCCCTTGCAGACAACCTCTGGAGGCATGTGGATCAGGGCAGTTTGGCAGTGTTGCTGATGTTGGAACTGTCGGTGGCATTCAACACTGTCAGCCATCGACTATTGATCCACCACCTCACCAACACTGGGATTCAGAGGTCTGCCTTGCAGTGGCTCTCCTCGTTCCTCCAAGGTTGGGGACAAAGGGTGTGTCACGACAGAGCTAGAGGGCCGGGCAGAGAGGAAGAGTTTACAGTTCAGTTTGTGAGTCAAAGCCAGAAAGATCAAAAACAAGCAGAGCCAACGTCCCAATACACAAAGCCAAGCCGTAGTCAGAGTCCAGAGAAACGAGTGTCGAATGTCAGGGTGCAGAGCCGATTATCAAGAGCCAGAGAGTCGTCAGAACGCGGACTGGATTCAAGAACCGGGCAGCCAGTCAGTACATGATCTCAGGAACAGCGTCAGAGGTGCAGAGCTTCTGGTCTGATTTGCTAGCAGTCAGTGACCTGTTCAAATAGCGTGCTGGGTCGTTAACTCATTAGCACTGCCTTGCGAAGTCCTTGATTCTTCTAGAACTCCGGGCTCATTGTTCTCCGACCATGCCTCCTTGCATCTGGTTGCCAATTCCCGGCGTCTCTGATTCCTCAGCCGGTCGACAGGTGGCAGAGAATCGGGTGGCGTACTGCTGGGGCCAGGCACTGCCTGATCGGCTTCAGGTGCAAGCTATCCTGGGGTTTGGTATTCATCCTCTCTGGCACTTAGGTTTGGCAAGGACTCTCGTGCCTCTGATGATGTTAAAGGCACGAGAGTCCTCCATTTCCGAGCTCCCAGGTGCTGGATCGGGGGCAGGCATGACAGGGTGGCACTAGGGGAACCGCTGTCCCAAAGGCACCCACTAGTTTGCGGAGTGCCCCAAGGGGTGGTACTTTCCCTGATGCTATTTAACATCTATATGCACCCCCTTGCCCAGATTGCCTGGAGGCATGGACTGGGTTGTCACCAGTATGCTGACGACACCCAGCTCTATCTGCTGTTGGCTAGCCAGTCTGGCTCTAGTCCGGGAGATCTGGACCTGGCGTTGCAGGCCGTGGCTGGTTGGCTCAGACTGAGCCGACTGAAATTGAATCTGACAAAGACAGAGGTCCTGTGCCTGAGTCGGGGTGGCCCAAGGCTAAGGATCCCACTCCCATCCTTTGATGGGGCACTGTTGGAGCCAGCGTCAGAGGTTAGGAGTAGGTAGCAGCCATTGCTAAGTCAGCCTTTTATCATCTTCGGCTGCATCAGGTAGTTGGTTCCCTTCCTCGAATGCAATTACTTGGTGGCAGTGATCCACGGGATGGTCACCTCAAGACTAGACTACTGTAATAGGACTGCCCTTGACCCAAATCCGGAAGCTTCAGCTGGTGCAGAATGCGGTGGCCAGGCTGTTCTTTGGTCTCCCCATGCAGGAGCACATCCAGCCTGTGCTAAAAGCACTGCACTGGCTGCCTATAGCGTACCAGATTCGCTTCAAGGTGCTGGTGCTTTTCTTTAAAGCCCTTTATGGTCAAGGACCTACTTACCTGAGGGACCGCCTTTCCCCACGTTCCCCAGAGAACACTGTGGTCAGGGTCTCAAAATCGTTTGGCCCTCCTGGCCCCAAAGATGCCAGGCTGCCACCAACCAGGGCCAGGGCCTTTTCAGTGGCGGCTCCAACCTGGTGGACTGATCTCCCGTAAGAGATCAGGGCCCTGCAGGAACTTTTACAGTTCCGCATGGCCTGTAAAATGGAGTTCTTCCACCAGGCCTTCAGGTAAGGAGCCGCATCTAACAACCTAAGACCCTGTGCACAACACCACCATCCAGCCTGAGCTTTCCGATAGAAAAATCAACTGCTGAGTGATTAACACATGGAATTCACTGCCACAGGAGGTGGTGGCGGCTACAAGCATGGACAGCTTCAAGGGGGAATTAGATAAGTATATGGAGCAGAAGTCCATCAGTGGCTATAAGCCACAAGGTATAGATAGGAACTCTCAGGCTGGGGCAAGTGATGTACTGTATTCTTGGTGCTTGGGGAGGGCAACAGTGGGAGGGCTTCTAGTGTCCTGGCCCCACTGCTGGACCTCCTGATGGTACCTGGTATTTTTGGCCACTGTGTGACAGAGTGTTGGACTAGATGGGCCACTGGCCTGATCCAATGTTGGCTTCTCTTATGTTCTTATTCATTACATCTACTGCTACTATTGCACCGCCACTGTCATACGAGCTGTTTTTAGTAATTATGTTGTGTTTTATGTTGATATTTATATTGCTGTTTTTATCTGTTGTAATTTTATGTAAGTCGCCCTGAGCCTGCTTTGACAGGGATGGTGGGGTACAAATCAAATAAATAAATCCTCCAGTATATATAATTCTATTTTGGTCATGGACTCCCCTGAACATTCCAAAACGCTCCAAAATCAGTTTGCTCTCCGATCTGTCATTCAGAGGGTCTCCCTATCCACTGGCTGCTTTGCCTGAGTCCTGCCTCCAACATTCTAAACAGTTTGCTGTTCCTCTCCCCCCCACAGCCAGTCAGAACACAGAGGTTATTTGCATATGTGGCCTGATTCGCCTTTGCCTCGGAACACAGAGGTTGCTTGCATATGTGGCCTCACTGGCCTTTCCCTCTGACATTCTAAACAGTTTGCTGTTGATGTTCTGAGGTAAAATAAATTTCCCCTTAGTGACTGTTGGGGAAAACCATGGTTGCAAATCTCCAGGTGAGGGCTGCAGATCACTCAGAATTACAACTGCTTTCCAGATGGCAGAGATCAGTTCCCCTGGAGAAAATGGTGGACTCTGTGTCCTTATATCCTGCTGAGATGGCCCCTGTATGACAGCCAATGTGACGTAGCAGTCAGGGCTTCAGCTATTAAAACTGATGTCCAGATGACCAAGATCAGTTCTTCTGGAGACAATGGCTGCTTTGGGCAGTGGATTCTATGGCATTATACCCTACTGAGGTCCCTCCCCATCCCAAATCCTGCCCTCCCCAGGCTCTACCCCTCAAATCAACAGGTATTTCCCAACCCAGAGTTGGCAACCGTGTAATCAGCTATGGAACTACTTTCCAGACCCTTGGAACCCAGAAAACATGGCACAGGAGGAGGTGCTTTTCTACTTTAGCTGCCACTGCATAACACCCCCCTCCCCCTCAAAAAATAAGTCAGAGGTGGAGAGAACCATATCTGTTACCATGAGGCTGTCCTCCCATTCTACCCACTTGGGGCAGCAAAATGACTTGAGACAGCCCTGCCTTATAGCTAAGCAGAAGGAAAGAAACATAGCTTGCCTCCCTCCATTTTCCGTTTCCCTCTGCCGCCCCACCAGCCACAGTCGGGACACTCATCTGGAGCTTTCTTCTAGATCTCGTGGTATTTCTTCCCACAACGGGCATTACTCCTAGTAAAATAAATAAATTTGTTTATATTTTTTGGTGAATGGTTTGTATTTTCTTCTTTTTGCTGTGGGATTTGTAGATTTGTTTTGATTGGGAATGTATATGTTTTTATATGAGTTCCTGCTTTGCATGATGAAGGTCCCAGGTAAAATCCCAAGCATTTCCAGCAAAAGGGCCAGTTAGTAGGTGATGTGAAATACTTCTCCATGAGACCCTGGACAGCCATTGGCAGTGACAGTAGATGAAACTGACCTTGATAGACGGATCATCTGACTCAGAATAAGGCAATTTCGTGTGTTCATATTTCTGTGTACAAAACATATAACGTAAAATGCTATTTTATTTATGCCCAAATAACATTGAAATATGTGTACATCTTATAAAGAAAAATTTGTTCAAGATAACGGAAAGTGGTGTGAAAACATCAACTATGAGTTTGATTGAGAGGCAAATTCCAAAAGAAGATTTGAGTGAGTCAAAACAGCAGAGGTGAGAAATTCAAAATTATCACTACATTAGAGGCAATGAGTGCTGCATGACGGAGTCAGCTCCTGTCTCTGGTTCCAGCTCCTGCCAACCTAGCAGTTCAAAAGCAAGAAATCGCAAGTAGATAAATAGGTACCACTTTGGTGGGAAGTTTAGTCATGCCGGCCACATGACCACGGAAACGTCTTCGGACAGCGCTGGCTCTTCGGCTTGGAAATGGAGATGAGCACCACAACCCTAGAGTCGAATTCGACTAGCTTTCAAGCAAGCGAAACCTTTACCTTTAGTATAGCAGTTAGAGTGTCTGACTACGAACTGGGAGACTCAGGTTAGAATCCCCACTCTACCACCTACCATTGAGGCTTGCTGGGTGACCTTGGGCCAGGCATTCCAGCCACACACTCTCAGCCTAACCTACCTCACAGGGTTGTTGTAAGGATAAAATAGAGGACAGGAGAAGGATGTTTGGGTCTCCATTGGGAAGAAAGGTGGGTATAAATGAAATGCATTGTCATTCTGAGGCAGATAATAGCAGCCTCCTGGATGCTTTGTTGCTTCAGTGTGTATTTTGCACCATTGTTACAAACTGTGAGTGAAGACAGTTTTAATATTTCAAAAGAAGTCAAAGTCTGTTCTTCCCTTGTAGCATGAGTCCACTTCCAGTTATCAGGATGCAGGCTGGATTATCCATCAGTCTTGCCACACATGCCCCACCCCTACCATCTTCAGCTGTGCTAAAGGTTGCCAACTGTGGCTTGGGAAATTCCTGAAAATTCAGAGGTAATACCTGGGGAGGGTGGCATTTGGGGAGGGGAGAGATTTCAGTGGAGATGTGACGCTATCGAGTCTGCCCACCGGAGCTGCCATTTCTCCCAGGGGAATGGATCTCTGCAGCCTGGAGATCAGTTGTGACTCCAGCAGAATGCCCTCTACCCTGAGGCTGTCGAGCCAGTGTTCCCTCTAAGCAGAGTTAGCGTGAGCTAGCTCACAGTTGTTTAGCCTCCGTCTCACACATTTTTGCCTTTGCTCAGGAAGGATGGCTCCAGAGCAAACTGATTTCTGCAGCAGCCAAATCGCTCGCTCACAACTTTAAAGCCAGTAGCTCACAAACTAACGTTTTTGCTCACAAGACTCCACAGCTTAGAGGGAGCATTGCTGGCAACCCTAGGTGGACTGCCCAGGAGGGTTTTGCTGCAAACCTGCAGTACCAATTTTTCAGAGAAGAAGAGGTATCTTTAAACTGATCACAACAAAGGGTGTCTGCGAAGCAACTCCAATGCTCTACCAATGTTACATTACCCTCGGTAAGTTCCTTTCGTTTCAATGTTCTATAACTTCCAAGTAAGTATAATTATGGCCTTGGTCTCAGCTTTTCTCATCTGAAAAATAGGGATGATAGCAAACCACCTCTCAACAATGCTATGGTGTGGGGGGGGGGAGAAATAAAGGGGGGGAACAGCGCATTTCGAAAGGATGCTTACTGTAAGCTTGCGGAGTCTTGTGAGCAAAAATTCTACTTTGTGAGCTACTGGCATTGAAGTTGTGCGCGAGTGATTTGGTTACTGTAATGTATTGAAATGATTACATGAATCACCTCATAGGACTCCCATGTTAAGCTTCGAGCCAGACCAGGGCTCCTCTGAGCGAACTTCCTATTGGTCGCTTCGTAACAGCGACCAATCAGAACGATACCATTCCCTAGGAGGGAAAGACTCCCATTGGTCTTTATTCTAGCAATCTCATTGGTTGATATTTGTAAATAGGCGTGGCTACATTAGCCCGGTTATGTTTAAAAGGAGCATAAGCTCCCACTGTTTTCTGTTCTGGTTTCTTACTGAGTTAGTGCTTGCTCGTTACTTCCAATAAAGCTGAATCACTTGCTGAATCACTGTACGAGTCCTTTGTTAGCGCGATCTAACAATTGGCGACGAAGGTGGGATCTTAGAGCAGGTAGGCAGTCCTGCGGACATCCACACTTCGGACTCGGAAGAAAGCGGGCAGAGCACAGCAGCCGATCCGGCGGAGGCGCCACCAGCTCCGGTGCCCAAGTCTCCCCCGATGGCTGGAAGCCAGAAGTTCGAGTGCTTCGAACCCTCCTCAGAAGACTGGGACTCCTACCTGTCCAGGTTCGAGTTCCATCTGGAGACCCACGACATCACCGATGAGGCGAAGAAACGGGCATGCCTCCTGAGTTCCTGCGGGAAGGGGACCTTCGACATAGCCAGGTCGTTGGTGGCCCCAACTGATATAAAGACTGTCACCTACGCTGACATCACGGAGAAGCTTAAGGCTCACTATTCTCCACAACCGTCGGAGATCGCCTGCCGGCACGCTTTTTACAAGCGGAACCAGGCCGGAGGCGAGACCATCGCAGATTTCGTGGCGGCCCTTCGCAAAGCCGCACGGCCATGTAATTTCCACAACGTGGAGGAAGCCCTCAGAGACCGTCTCGTCTGCGGTCTCAAAGATGAAAGGCTGCAACAGAGGCTGTTCGCCCGCACCACCCTGACCTGGGCAGTGGCCTACGAAGAGGCCGTGGCCGCGGAAGCAGCGGAGAAGTCCACGAAGGAGGTCCGCCAGCGGGTGGCAGAGCCCAGTATACACGCTCAACGAGACAGCGAGGGCGAAGACGCGGATGATGACGTCAACGCGGTTCGAGGCAAGCGGACCCCAGCGAAGACTACCAACGTCAAGCCTTGCTCCGGTTGTGGCGGGAAGCACCAGCGCGGCTCCTGTTGGGCTCGTGATGTCGACTGCAGAGCGTGTGGGCGGCGTGGTCATCTGGCCAGAGTCTGCAGATCAGCGAAGAAGGATCCCTCAACTAACAACCGGTCAGCGCAGAGGGGCACTCCAGTCAGCACCCAAGGCAAGACCCGTTCCTCAGCATCGGAAGCAAGCTGCCAGTTGACGGCGACCTTGTCGAGCGCATCGGCCGTAAATCGCACCAGCAGCCAGGGCAAGATCACCGTGACTCCACTCCTCGACGGCCGACCCTGTACAATGGAGGTGGACTCAGGATCGTCCGTGACGGTGATTTCTGCCGCGTCCTGGCGCCAGTTGTTCCCGAACCGAAGCCGGCGGCGGCTCCAGCCTGCGGGAACCAGAGTGTCCGACTTCCAGGGCAACCGAATTCCCTTGGCCGGACGGGACTCTGTTACTGTTGAGTATAAGGGGAAATGTGTTAAACTGTCATTCCTGATTGCAGAGGGAGACCGGGTTAACCTGCTAGGGTTAGATTGGTTTGAGCCATTGGGCATCGGTATTTCTGGGATTAACAGGATGTCTGAAAATAAATGGGGCATGCTGTACGACCTGTTCCCTGATGTATTTGCCGAAGGGTTGGGAAGGTACAAGGGCCCCCCGGTTGCGTTTGACTTAGATCCGTCAGTCAAACCTATTAGGTTGAAGTATCGGAAAGTACCTGTGTCTCTCAAACATAAGGTGGAAAAAGAGATTGACAAACTAGTTGAGCAAGGGGTTTTAGAGCCAGTACCATACAGCAAATGGGAGACCCCGATCGTAACCCCTGTCAAATCAGATGGGTCCATACGACTATGCGCCGATTACAAATGTACGATTAACAAGGCGCTGCAGCAACATTCGTACCCGGTCCCGGTAATAAGCCACATTTTGGCTTCCCTGGGGGGTGGCAAGATTTTCGCCAAATTTGACCTGGCCCAGGCATACCAGCAGTTGCCTGTCACCCCGGAGGCTGCCGAGGCCCAAACAATTGTAACCCACCAAGGGGCTTTTAAAGTGAACAGGCTGCAATTCGGGGTCAACGTAGCACCTGGGATTTTTCAGGGCCTCATGGAACGTCTACTAAGGGGGGTACCTGGCACAGTGCCCTATTTTGACGACGTGCTGATTGCGGGCGGGTCTGAACAGGAACTACTGGACCGGGTTAAAGAGGTCCTCAGGCGTTTTCAAAATGCCGGCCTCAGAGTTAAGCGCTCAAAATGCACGCTCGGGGTGGAAAGTGTGGACTTCCTGGGGTTTCGCATTGACGCAGAGGGAGTCCACCCCACGGATGAGAAGGTATCTGCAATCCAAAACGCCCCCAGGCCGGTGAGTAAGAAGGAGCTCCAATCCTTTTTAGGACTCCTGAATTTTTATCATGCGTTTTTACCGCATAAGGCATCAGTGGCGGCCCCTTTGCACGCGCTTTTGCACAAGGAGGCAAAATGGAAGTGGGGGCAGGCCGAGGAAAAGGCTTTTGTGGGAGTCAAGGAGCTGCTGACATCTAATGCCGTACTCACGCATTATGATGAACACAAGCTCCTGGTGTTAGCTGCTGACGCTTCACCGTTTGGAGTAGGCGCAGTTTTAAGCCATCTGATGCCTGATGGGAGCGAAGCGCCTATCGCTTTTTATTCTAGATCACTATCTGCGGCAGAGCGGAACTATGCCCAGATAGACAAGGAGGGTCTGGCGTTGGTAGCGGCTGTCAAAAAGTTCCATGATTTTATTTTTGGCAGACGATTTTTGCTGGTCACTGACCACAAGCCGCTACTGGGGATTTTTGCGCCCGATAAGCAATTGCCAAACATCATGTCCCCACGCATGCTTAGATGGGCGATATTTTTGCAGGCTTATGATTTTGACTTAGAGCACCGGCCTGGGAAAGCGATTGGGCATGCGGATGCCCTCAGCCGGTGCCCGGTGCCGGACATTGGCGCAGACCCTGCCCCCGCCTGTGAGGTCTTGGCAATTGAGGAGCTTCCTCGACCCCCGGTATCATCCAGGGACATTGCAGCACACACGGCCAAGGATAGCGTGCTGTCCCGAGTATTAAACTGGGTTTGGAGGGGGTGGCCGGTTGGAAGCGTTGAACCGGAGTTCGGCCCTTACAAAAGCCGTCAAAATGAACTATCCATTTCTAAGGGCTGTGTATTATGGGGGAACAGGGTGGTGGTTCCTGACAAACTCAGGACGAGAGTGTTAGAGTCGCTGCACGAGGGTCACCCCGGTATGGTACACACCAAAGCGTTGGCCAGAGGGTATGTCTGGTGGCCGGGGCTGGACAAAGAGATCGAAGAATGGGTACGAGGGTGTCCCAAATGCCAGCAAGTCAGACCCGATCCCCCACAAGCTACACCCCAAGGCTGGGAGTCATCTGGTAAACCCTGGGCCAGATTGCATATAGATTTTGCTGGCCCTCTCCAAGGGCAAATGTTCCTAATTGTGGTGGACGCTATGTCCAAATGGCTGGAGGTCGTGCATATGAAATCGACCACATCACTTGCTGTGATCCATGCGCTCCGCCGACTTTTTGCCACCCACGGGTTGCCTGACGTCATCGTCAGTGACAACGGGCCTCAATTTGTGTCTGAGGAATTTAGGCTCTTCCTCACGAGTAATGGCATACGCCAAATGACTTCGGCCCCTTTCCATCCGGCATCTAATGGCCAAGCCGAACGGATGGTCAGGACGGCCAAAGAGGCCCTGGGTAAAATGGACGAAGGGGACTGGAGCCAGAGGCTGGGCTCCTTTCTTTTGCTGCAGCACACCACCCCCTGTAGTGCTACAGGCCGTAGTCCGGCCGAATTGTTAATGGGGCGGAGACTCACGACCCGTTTGAACCGAATGCACCCAGACCTCACTGAAGAGCAATCCGAGCGTACCACGGCGCAACCGAAGGTGCGCATGTTTGAAAAAGGGGACAAGGTTTTCGCACGAAATTATGCAAACGGGCACTTATGGCTTCCTGGGGTTATATCCGACTCTGTGGGTACTCGAATGTATGTGGTGCAGTTAGCTGACGGTCGAATATGGCGGCGCCACATAGATCAGTTAAGGAGACGTTGGGCTAGGGACAGCGCTGACTCTCCGACGGCTGAATCCCCTGATGTCGAGTGGACACCCCCAGAGCAGGCGGTGAGTACCGAAAGGCCCGGTACTGTCCCCGAGTCAGGGCAGAACCCTGTGTGCGGGGCTGAAATCCCAGTCGAGTCTGTGCCTGATCCAGGCTGTAGTGAACCCCACTCTGACCCACAACCTTGTCTGCCCGTGGTGCCTGCACCGCTCCGCAGGTCCCAGCGTTCGCGGCAAATGCCGACTTATCTGAAGGACTATGAGTGTAAATACTGTTGGAATAACTGATGTACAAAGGTTGATTGCATGTTTGTAAATAATAAAACAATTGGGATGATGGCTTAACTTAGGGGGGAGGAATTGTAATGTATTGAAATGATTACATGAATCACCTCATAGGACTCCCATGTTAAGCTTCGAGCCAGACCAGGGCTCCTCTGAGCGAACTTCCTATTGGTCGCTTCGTAACAGCGACCAATCAGAACGATACCATTCCCTAGGAGGGAAAGACTCCCATTGGTCTTTATTCTAGCAATCTCATTGGTTGATATTTGTAAATAGGCGTGGCTACATTAGCCCGGTTATGTTTAAAAGGAGCATAAGCTCCCACTGTTTTCTGTTCTGGTTTCTTACTGAGTTAGTGCTTGCTCGTTACTTCCAATAAAGCTGAATCACTTGCTGAATCACTGTACGAGTCCTTTGTTAGCGCGATCTAACAGTTACTGCATACATTAGTTTGCTCTGGAGCCCTCCTTCCTGAGCTAAGACAAAAATGTGTGAGCTGGAGGCTAAAAAACTGCGAGCCAGCTCGCACTGACTCAGCTTAGAGGGAACACTGACTGGGAGATATCAGCCAGAGAGAGAGGCCACCTGAACAAACCATCAGGCGGTCAGGGCCTTGCCCTAGATAAAGGTTCCGGAGCGAGAGAAGCCGTGTCTGTATATGGGAGATTTAAAGATTGCGCCTTTTCATGCAGGGCGGCTGTTTTGGCAAAGACAAAAGGCGCTGCGGAAAGCTTTTCCGGTGATTCCCGCCTGCCTATTTGTCAAGCGGCGCAAGGCCGAGGAAGGGGGGGGGGGGCAGAGAAGGCTGCATAAATACCGGCGCGGGAAGTGGCGGCGGGGAGCGTCAGCTGTTTTATGTCTCGCCGATAGTTTAAACAATAACGTTCATATCACACAACGGTGCAGATAACATCGGCAATAAAACCGGGTCTTTTATGTTCAAACTCAGACAAAGCCAGGAGAGTGACTTGATAAATGAAGCTCGAACGTTATGAAGGAGCTCCCTCTAGCTCATGGCGGTGACCTCGTGCGGCTCTTTCTCCTCCTGCCGCCTCGCTTGGCTCCCTCTCCCTCGCCCGCTCGCCAGAGAGCTTAAATTCTCAGCTGCAGGTTCTCCTTTTGGAAAAAATAAAAGACTCCAACGCCTTTCTGAGTGGCATTTATCATCCCTGATGCTAATAAATATCAGAGTCAGAGGGAGGGAGAGAAAACACAGGCCAAAAATAAAAATAAAATCCAGCATGAAGCATGGTGGAGTCGTTCAAACCTGCCACTGTATCGGCTTTGGTCTTCTATTAATATTCTAGAAAAGATTATGGATAATTCCATTCCAAAGGTATTGGGGGGGGGGGGGCATGTCCAGACTGGAAGGAGCAAAGGAAAACAGTGTGAACACCGGTTTCAGAGATGCTTCCTTTGAAAGGAAAAGAAAGGCCTGGTGCGTTTGAGTTTCAAGGGTTCCAGAAAACATTCCTTTCCCAGTTGAGGGTACCTAAACCTAATCCCTTTCTAACAGAGGTGGCATCCAGGACCCGCTTGATCCTGCATTTAAGAAGTCCCAAGATCCTATTTGGAATGTCCATCTTTCTGGAATAGATCTGTTTCTAAGTATCCTGTTGCAAAAACTACACACAGACTATATCCTTCATTGACTTTTGCTGGTATTATTTTTAATTTGAAACGGATGAGGTTTGGCAGGAGGGGGATTCCCCCTCCCCCATTCCAAATTGTAAATAATAGCGGGGCTTTAAAAAATAATAAAACCAACACGCCTTCGGAGTGCTTTAAATATGCACTGTCTTGCTAGAATGCTAATTTTTCGGAGATTAAGGAGACGTTTTCCAAAGAATAATATCCCAAATCTGTTTAAATAAGCTGCAAAATGATAAGCAGTCCAACAGCTACAGGAGAAGAGTTAATTAAAAATCTCCAAGGTAACTTATATTCCTTTGTTAACAAAATACAAATGTCAGGGGACAGATACGCTACCTGTGAACTGACCAATCAACCACCGCTTTTCCTTTGCCCAAGAACAAAAATAAATTCATAGCTCTGGCATTCTAAATATTCAGTCTTATAAATGTGTGGATGAATTCCACCCCCTGCACCTCCTCAGTTTATAAATACGAGCTCCTGCATTTTCACTTAATCTTCCCGGTCACCCAGACCCCTTCATTTTTCCTAGTAGTACAATTAAAAGGAAGTTTATTTATACAAATATGTAAGATTAACAACTGAAACCACCTCGCTGCAGAGTTTCTGGAGACACAGTGAGAGCAAAAGAGAGAGAGAGGCATATAAAATTCTGCAAGGAGAGTGAAAGAGAAGATTAACTATTTATGAAATTTGGACTGATAAATTTATAAACCTGTGGCAAACGACACCAATAAAAAAACCTTAGGGATGAAAAATGTACATTGCGCCATTTCATTAATGAACTGTTTTCTGGAAAATTTCAGTGGAAAAAGCTAGCTGGGTGATTGTAGTTTTTCAAAAAGCATTGTTAAACCTATTGTTTAGGAGAATCTTTGTTACCAATCCCTTGATATACTGGATAACCAGTTCTCTCTTTCAGATAAGGCCAACCTGGCTGGATCCAACCAAGGTTTGTCTCCTCTGTTTCTTATAGCAACCAGCCAACCAAAATGTAGTGCTATGGTAATCTGATTTATTAAACTTACTAACAAATATCAATTGTTCAGTCTCTATTTATGTGGCTGGCAACCTTTCTTTCTTTCTTTCTTTCTTTCTTTCTTTCTTTTTTTCTTTCTTTCTTCTAACAAAGCAGGCTAGAAGGGGAAGTTTATAGCCAGATATATTTTATTTAATATATATATAAAATAGCAATTAGAGAACTAGCAGTTCAACTGTACAAGCATTTATTTAGATTTAAATCCAAATGAATTCATTGGCACCTACACAAAAGTTAGTGTGATAAAATAACCTAAATTTAGAAAATTATACTCAAATTGGGACAATTAGATTGGAAGGCATAATCAGCAAAACGGATCTGTTACTGGAACCCTGAAGGAACCAAACCGAGGGCTTCAATGAGCCTTGAATTCTCTGTGGCTTGCAACAGATATGTCAACTTTTGTTATGAGGGGCAGGACAGGTAGCTCTTATATCCCTCCAGGGCAAGAAGAAGGCAAAGCACCACAATGCAGAGAGCCCACTTGATTTATTGCATGGGTATATTAAAAAAAAAAGTATGCCTCTTGAATAATCAATTGCCCCAGCCCCTCCCCCCCACTCAGAGAAGCCGATTCTCTAAAATCTCAGCAAAGCAGTTGTGGTTAGTTTTTCAAAATAATATCATATGGGTGGGAAGAATGAAAGAAATATGCTTTTTTTAAAAAAAAAGGCTGCATCATAGTTTGATCTATGATCTTCAGCAAATGTAGGTCATTCAGTGGAACTGAGGGCAGGGAAATGTTATACAGTTCTGACTGTCCGTGGATCATATCAGAGATGAGCACAATTTTAGAACTGCAGTGTCAAAAAATGCAAACCCAGGCTTCGAAACAGATTTCAGCTACATCAAATGATCCACAACGAGAAACAGATAAAAGTCATTCTCATTAGGAGAGACTTCCAGAGTCCATTTTCATAAAACACGATAATAGCTGAGTGCGCTCCCCCCATTAAACAAAATAAAATGATTATTATAGATTTAGTTTGTAGTCATTTTGGTTCCTTTACCACAAGACTTTCTTCTAGGCAGTAATCTTCATTATAACAGGGTTGTGTTTTTTTTCTTCTTCCAGGTTTTAACACATGAAAAAAATAACCTTATTTCAAACATTAATGCTTTTCTGCTAACATAAATAATTCAGCTTTGTACTTTTGAGTATTTAATTTTTTAAAAAACCCTCGGTTTGACACAGAATCCCAAACAATTGATACTAGTATCTCTTTTCCAGTGCTGTAAAATGTACAATATTTTGTGGCATATATCTGAGGAAATTTATACTTTAAAAATTCCCTGTAATAATTTAAAAATTGATATATTAAGATTAGGAGACAATTTGTTTTGCAAAGGATTTTTTTTTTTAACCAGTGCTGTTTTTTCAGAAATGTACCCAAGTGGACATCCCAAAAATTAGCAAAAAGATATACAATGAAACAACAAAAAGAAACCCCATTTACATGCAAAGTTCTTGAAGTACATAACACCAGCCAGATGCTTTTATTCTTAGGGAAATTGTTTTTCTTTATGCTCAACACAACTGTGAATCCTCAATAGCAGTAATGAAAATAGGAGAACTGAAACAATCCACAATGACAGAATACAGAAAAAGAAACTGAAACTAGGCAATATTTGTCCCTCCCTATATTTTATATACCTATTAGGAGAAAGAAAATTTCCTCATTGAAATCATAAAGCTGGAAAGCCCCTGTGAAGGTCAGCTTGTTTTCACTGAAGCCAACATTATTACTTTGTAGAGAGTCGTCTTTGACAAGGTACCCTCTTTTAATATACTATTAGCATAAAACTGCAAATCTGTAGTTCACCTTAGAAGTGAATTTTATCACAGGACGCTTGCTATCCATGTGATTGAAAAGACTACGGAGAAATGCAAGCAGCATTTACTGAAGCTCTTCTCTGACAAATCAGTTCCGTCAAAAGGATACTTTGACAGTGAGAGAATGTTAGTGTTGAAGGAAAGGAACCAGATTAAGAGGAAGATGTCCCCCTTCCCCCAAAAAACACGGAGGTACTCCACAATGCTGACTTTATGGGACCATAACCCTGCCTGGTATCTCCATATTTGATATTCTCACCCTATGGGCTCAAGTCATACTGCAAAGCTGAAGAAGAGGATGCCAAAATGATTAGGCATTTGAAGTATTTGTTCTGAGTAATGGGCAAAGTATTAGTTGAGGGGGAAAGATAACAGGAGAGAGGGTAGCGTTGTGTAGTGGTCAGAAAGAATGTTGGACTAGGATCTGGGAGTCCCGCTCTGCCATGGAAGCTTGCTGGGTGATCTTGGCCTAGTCACTTTCTGTCAGCCTAATTTACCTCACAGATTGTTTTAGGGGTAAAATGTAGGAGGGGAGAATGAAGTGGTAAGCTGTTGTGGATCACCACTGGGGAGAAAAGTGGGGCATAAATATCTAAATATAAATAAATAGGGCATGAAACACCGAATTGGGTCACGAAAAGGGGCAGAAGGAACATTTTGTCCCTCATAATACTGAGAGTCATCCAATTAAACTGAACGGCAGTACATTCAGATCAGTAATTCTTCACACCACATGCTCAACACTGGCCGTGAAGTTTTTTAAAAGGATAAGACAAATATATGGAAGATAGGTCTGCCTATGGATATTAGCTAAATGAAGCCTCTGTGATTAAAAGGAGGGTACGTTCATTTGCTAGAGGTATTTAAAATGCCTGAGGTCAGGGAGTATCCCACAGCGCATGGATGGCCACTGTTGGAAACAGACTGCTGGACAAGATGAACTCTTGGACTGATCTGCAAAAGCCTTTCTGAATGCTCCATATATCTAGATCACAACAGGAAGCAATCACAGTCCTACCCCTAACTGAATTGTCATATACACTTGCTTCTTAAAGAAAATTAAATGGGGTTGAAGCATTCCACCAAGTTTTCCTCCAAAGAGAAAGACTTCCTTCAACAGCAAAGAATTTTTCTTCATCAGAAGAAACCTTTCTTCATCAAGAAAAAAAATCATTCTTCATTGGAGGAAGTCTTTCTCTGTTGAAGGAAGACTTAGCAGAGGCAGTGACAGGATGATCCAAATTAGTGGAATGGAGTCATAGGATCCAACCAATTTTTCCCTAAAAGGGGGCAGAGTATAAATTTCAAAAAACAATTTGCGAAAATTGAAGAACAATACCTTGAATTTGAAGCCACTGCTGTGTAATACACAGAAATTTAGTATCATTAACAATCATTCATATTTATGTTGAGTTTGAAAATCCAATAATCCAATTTCCATCTCATAATGTTTCCCATATAGACTATAAGGATAGTCTACAGAAATGCTAGGCAGTTTACAGAATTCTCAAATAAAAAAAAAAACTCTACTGTCTGTCTGAGCACTACTGTCTGTTGAATAGAAGATGTCAGAAGTGAGGCAAGAATTTTTAAAGTTGTGGAATACTGTACATGAATGCATGTGTCCAAATGGTGGCAAGGAAAAAACTTCAGGATATGAGTCAGAGATGTGCTGGAATGAGTGCTAGCTGGTCAGTTGCCATACCAGAATATTATGGATAATGAGGAAACTACCCTCCTTGTACCTAATAAAATGCACTTCTGAGCTTGCTCATCCTGCAGTTCCCATAATTAGCGTCGGGTCGCAGTGATTAGAAGGAGGATACCTTCAATGGCTTGCTCAAGCACAAATGAAAGCAATTCAGTAAGTGCCCACGAGGAGCACTGTTGATACCAACCCACATCTGATAGTATGAAAGTAAAAATGATAGCATAGTAAACTCTGATATAATATGTTTTAATTTAGAGATCCACCATAAAATGGCCGGATGTCACACCGGCCAGACTAATTTGGAATAGTATAGAACTCTCCTGAAAGACAACTTTCCCCAGGATTGTCTCTACAGAATGTGATCAAACGAACCACAAAAGGGGATGAACAACCATCATATGACTAAAGAGCTCTGTAAGCTCTTGGAGGATTGGCCACATTAGGGGTGTGTCATCTAATAAGCAAAGGAGTTCCTGCTACAAAAAGAGCCCTGCAAAAATATGTATTAACTAAAATATTTCTGTGCTGCCTTTCCCAGCCACAACAAATCAGGCTTGCAAAAAGAAATTCACCCACAGCAAACAACCCCCCCCAACCCAACTAATAAAAAAGAACAGCTACACTACTTGCTCTCAAAATAATACCCTCCTTTTAGCTGAACTGACGAATGCCTCCTTGAAAAATAATGGCCTTACGTTTCTGGCAGTATGGAACCCTCCACACAGCCCCAGGGAGGGTGTTCCATGATGGTGGATACGCCACTAAAAAAGACCGGGCCCAAATGATGGTCAACAAGACAGCTTAAAGGGTGGCCATTTTGGAAAACCTCTTTGTAAAGTTCAGCAGCCTTTCTGGGGCTCTTTAATCCATAGGGCTCTTTTTGTAGCAGGAACTCCTTTGCATAGTAGGCAATACACCCCTAATGTAGCCAATCCTCCAAGATCTTACAGAGCTCTTCTTACAGGGGCTACTGTAAACTTTTGGAGGATTGACTACTTTAGGGGTGTGTCGCTTAATGTGCAAAGGATTTCCTGCTACAAAAAGAGCCCTAAATTAAATATATCTAAATCTCAACTTTGGCCACCAAATGAGAAGGGAGCACTCACTGGAGAAGACCCTGATGCTGGGAAAGATTGAAGGTCAAAGAAGACGGGGATGGCAAAGGATGAGATGGTTAGACAGTGTCATAGATGCAACGAACATGAAATTGAGCCAACTTCAGAGGACGTCGGAAGACAGGAAGGCCTGACGGGATCTGGTCCATGGGGTCGCAAAGAGTCGGACTCGACTGTGCGACTGAACAACAACAACAAAAATCTCAACAAGGCCAAATTAGTGGATGCTTAAATCTGGAGCTGTGATCAGACAAGACAGATCTTTCTACAAACCTGGAAAAAAGCCCCAGGTTTGTAGACTGTTCCGAAATCTATTTATTATTATTTTATTTATTTACATCATGCATAGTCCACATTTCTCACAGTGCTCAAGGCAGATTACGCAGAGTGGGTCAGTGCAGTCAACAAATGGGAGCATTCAATAACCAATGCAATAGGATTTTAGAATTCTGGAACCACCAAAACAACTGAAGCACAGCGGTATAAGATTTATATAACAGGATCCTGCTTACAGTGAACTGTATACAGCCGTATACACCACAGTCCCTAATCATGTTATCCAAGCAAGTTTGTGAAACATTTTGCACAGTGTGACCAATGTTCCCTCTATTTTTCCCCACTACTGAGCAGAGCAATTCACATCCTGAGCAGAATATAACTGTTGTAATCTTAAAACGGGCAGTGCAAGACCCTGCACAGCTCCAGATTGCTACTGGGCGGGGCTTCCTGTATTTATTTATTTATTCGACTTATTATACCACCCTAACCCCTAGGGGTCTCTGGGCAGTTCACAGGGGGTGTTCTAAGAACGTATTCATCCTAACTAAGGCCACATAGTAGGGGTGGGGGTTTCCTACCAGCACCCTTGGTGGTACCCGCTGTCAGCTTCTTCCTTTCTCCCGGCGGTTCTCGCATCTCACTGGGACCGGCTTGCTTCATTGGTGGGACCATCTCCGGCGCACGCCTCCGTGCCTGCTTCAGCCTCAGCTCTCATCCTTGTTGGCTCCACCGCGCCCGCAATGCACGTCACCGCCGTTGTCTGCCGCCAGGGATCGCTCCACGCCATCCAGGCTCCGCCGCTGATGTCACCGCCGCCGCCGATGTTCTTGCCGCTGCTACCATGCACCTCGCTAGGGAGGAGGGTGCCCCCCACCCCTCTAAGGGTGGGTACCCATTTGCCTACTCACTTTGATCTTACTTGCTTTCGGGCCGCTGGCTGGGCGGGAGCTGGGACTCGGGGCCAGGCGCTCACCTTGGCCGCGGTGGATTCTCGAACAGCCATAGTGGCTGTCTCTAGTTGTTACCGGCAGACGTTTAACCGCCTGCACCACCGCTCCACTCATGCACACAGCTTAGAGGGAACACTCAGTGCAGCCCTATTACCTGTGCAGAAAAGGCGTCTTGAATAGTTCAGTTTTGCATAGTTTGCAAAAAGCCAGGAGAGCGGGAGCTTCCCTGACCTCCTTGAACAGGCCATTCCACAAGGCAGGAGCTACAATGGAGAAAGCATGTGTATGTGGAGTTGTTGATTTTGACCATTTGCAGGTTAACTCCTCCCCCGAATAAAAGGAGCCTTTAGCTTTAAGAAACAAATGCCCTCAGTGGTTGTTGCTAGGCAACTGCATAGTATTGTCAGCCTTCAATCCCTGGTTTCTGTCAGGAGAAGGCAGGGATGGGGGCAGGGCCACTTCCAGGGCTGTTTTGGCCCCTGAGAGAGGACACATCAGGGCCAGGCAGTAACCACCAGGTGATTTGCTACCGCAAATCTGCATGACTCACCCAGGCCAGGCTGCTTGCTACTGTTCAACAGCAGCCACCTCACAAAAACCAGTGTGGTGTAGTGCTCAGGGTTTTAAACTAGGATCTGGGAGACCCAGGTTCGAATTCCACTCTTCTGTAAAATTTTACTTGGTGGCCTTGGGCCAGTCACAAGTTGATGATATGTTTCTAAGAACTGCTGACCTAACGTTTTGTCCATTCACATCCCATTTTGGAGCAAGATTTCTCATTTTTGTTACTCCAGACACGTGCCAAGTACACTGATGATGCTACAGGAATAAATAGTTTCGTGTCATCATCTTTTTCCTTTTCAAATATGATTGTACAAAGATGGATGCCAGTAGTTTGCCTTTTTGTGTGTGGCATATTGGCTAGGGAGTGTTGGATGAGACTCAGGCTCAAATCCCTACTCTGCATAAAGCTTGCTGGGTGACCTTAGGCCAGTCACACTTTCTCAGACCAACGTACCTCACAGAGTGGTTATAAGAATAAAACTGAGGAGGAAAGACTGGTGTACGTCTCCCAGAGCTCCCTGGAAGAAGCTTGGGATAAAACCATACTAAATAAATAAGTACACTTGGAGCCTTATAATAAGTCTCACAGTTTTACATGTAATTCTTGGAGGATCTATTTAAACAAGAATGCTTATTTCCTGCACTTTTTGTTTTCCATTCACCCACTCTCTAGAAACTGAGAAAACGGGAGGGAATATGGGTCTTCTCCAGCATAGCGGACAACCCATGCAATTTCTCTAAAAATAGACAACAGATACAGGGCCCTGTTTCATTGCTGAAAAGTCTTTGCCATTAAAGGTATAACAGAGTGTGTATACAACATGTAGAACTCCCGTTTTATGGTACCACTTATTTGCCAGACAACTCTTTCGCACTGCTACTGTTGTGTATCACATGAGACTTGTGATCCTTCCAGTGTGCAAGGCACAGATCCAAGCGCAAGCTCCTAAATAGAACACTGCCATATTTGGGGGTAATTCAAGGGCTTGCTTGTTTCGTAAACTGAGCCATGTGCCACAACGGCTCTGTTGGGGAAATATTTGTGCTGTTTGTGAAACTAAACAGCCTGACACGTCTTGAGGGCTGGGGGGGGGGGGTAATAAAAAAATAAAAAGCCAGCACAATCAACTGTTTTGACTGATCTCCTAGTGTTTTCTAGACAGGGAATGATCTTGTACTGTTCTGTTATGAATGGGGTTACTTGAGCCAGCCTCTACAAATGTCCCTTATTGATCAAATATCTTCATTTTTCAACACCAGTGCATGATCAAACTCAGTATTTATTTCTGTCTGCTGGGGATGCCCTTTTAAAAAAGAAGTTTTTAAAAAATGTATTCACTGAAACATCGATACTTTGCCATTCCCACTGTCCACATCTTTGCATGCACAAATGTGTATGAGAATCAAGGCTGGCATGATGAGCACCAGGCATCTTTGGTCGGGTGCTGAGGCCCTTTGGCCTGGGGAGGGCCCACCACCAGTGTTCCCTCTAAGTTGAGTTAGTGTGAGCTAGCTCACAGTTCTTTAGCCTCCGGCTCACACATTCTTGTCTTAGCTCAGGAAGGAGGGCTCCAGAGCAAACTAATTTATGGAGTAGCCAAATTGCTGGCTCACAACTTTAATGCCAGTAGCTCACAAATCAGAATTTTTGCTCACAAGACTCCACAGCTTAGAGGGAACATTGCCCACCACTGGGCAGAATCAATGCTTGTAGCCTGCCCCTTTGGCGTGAGGGCATTGGCACCTTTGGAAAGATTGACCATCCCTCTCCCTTCCCTCGGCAGGCACATCACCCACCACAGATGGAGGTGATGACTCCTCCTCTTCCTACCCTCCTCCTCTGTGAGATAGTCCGGGTGCAGGCATTAGTGACAGCTGCCCACTTCCATCACCGTTCCCTCACCGACCAGCGCAAGCAGTGATGGCCTCTAAGAACGCAGCTGCCCCCTTGAGACAAAGGAAAGTTCAGTGAGCCAGGGCTGTTGCTGATAGCAGCTTCTTGCTTCCTGAGTGGGTGGTTAAGCTCTTTTGGTTTGTTTTGTTTTTTGTTTCTTGCTCACCTTTCCTTTCTGTGTCAGGGCCATGCCTCGGGGAGGGGCAGGTGTTTTCCCCCAAGGGTCCACAAAAACTAGGGACTGCCCCCTCTGTGTAGTTCTTCTGCTTTCCTCCTGTCCCTGCCCTAAGCTCCGGAATCACCAAGATGTGGCAGGGATGGCTGCAGAGGAAACAGACAGAAAGAATGCTGCCAGTAAGCACGGAGCCTGGGATGCTTTGCCACCTCTCTCTTTTGTGGAGCTCTGGGGTCATGTCTAGACGCTGGGGTGTTTTGTTAGCCCCGAAGCAGTTGAGCAGGGGTGCGGCAGCATCCACAGGTAAGGGTTTTATTTGCTTTCCCCCTCTCCATCCAGGTTTCTCCGCCCAGAGATTTCTCATCCTGCCCTGCCAGACTTTGGCCTCAAGCATCCCATCTTACAATTACTGCTCAGCTCAGGATCAGTTGGTATTCTCCGGCTCTCGGCTCTAGGGCAGGGAGGGGCACCTAGCAAGCTGCACCTTTCCCCAGAGCCTGTCTAGCTCTCAGAGACACCTGGTTCTTTCTGTTTCCTGCAGTACTGTCCTTCTCTTCGTCTTTGGACCTGTTGCTTTTTTTTAAAGCCAAGCCACGATCCAGCAAGCCCTCTCCTGCCAATGCCTTCTTGGAGCTCTGGGCTTGGTGTAATGGTTAAGTGCGCGTACTCTAATCTGGGAGAACCGGGTTTGATTCCCCACTCCTCCACTTCCACCTGCTGATGTGACCTTGGGTCAGTCACAAGCTCTGGCACAGCTGTCCTTGAAAAAGAGCAGTTTCTGTCAGAGCTCTCTCAGCCCCACCTACCTCACAGGGTGTCTGTTGTGGGGAGGGGAAGGGAAAGCCGCTCTGAGAGACCTTTGGGCAGTGCCGGATTTATGCATAAGCTAAATAAGCTACAGCTTAGGGCCTCGCAATCTGCTGGGGCCTCAAATAAAAACACAATATAAAAATGATTTCAAATATTAAAAAGGTGTATATATTTTAATTTTTTCTGAGACCAGCTGATGTAATTTAAAACAGTAGGGGGGCTCTGGGTTTTGTATAGCTTAGGGCCTCAGCAAGTCTAAATCCGGCCCTGCCTTTGGGTAGTGAAAGGTAGGGTATAAATCCAATCTCTTCTTCATCATCTTCTTCCTCCCATCAGGACAGGGCTGTTTCCTCTTCCACGAAAATGTATAGCCAGAATTAAACTTTGTTGGTCTTAAAGGTGCCACTGGACTCAAACTTTGTTCTACATTCGTCTTAACTATATTTTTGTGTTGCCTTGTGAGCTGTTCTGAGTCCCCAATTGGGGGGGGGGCATAAAAATACTTATATTAATCACCATGCTTAAGTAACCAATTATGGCCAGTTTAATGTACAATTGCTGAACAAGAGAGATGTCAGCAATACACAGTAGTGAAGATGGGCCCCTTGTTGTTGGGATGCAAGGTGTTAAGGAAGAAACAAATGAGTTTGTTTTCAAGGATGAGGTGAAAGTTTCATTTCTTCCTTTCCCTGGAGCAACGCCCTGCAAGTAGGTGAGCAAAAAGGGAAGCTCTGAGCTTCCATTTCATTTAGAAATGAAAAGATCTTTGTAACAAACAGTTCTGTTTCCAAACACTCCGAGGCTTCCTTCTTGATGAGGTGGTTGGATCCCAACCAAACCTTTCCATGGGCTCAAGAGCTCTCATGAGAGCCAGTTTGGTGTAATGGTTAGGAGTGCGGACTTTAATCTGGGAGAACCGGGTTAGACTCCCCACTCCTCCACAGTTCCAAACTACAGAGGTCAGTTTCCATAGAGAAAATGGTTACTTTGGAAGGTGGACTCTATGGCATTAAAGCCTCCTGAGGTCTCACCCTTCTCCAGACCTCCCCCGGCTTCACCCCAAATCTCCAGGAATTCCCAACCTGCAGCTGGCAAGCCTGCTTCTTGCACAGTGCCTTGCACAGTTTGGTGTAGTGGTTAGGAGTACAGACTCTAATCTGGGAGAAACGGCTTTGATTCCCCACTCCTCCACATGCAGCTGCTGGTGTGACCTTGGATCAGTTACAAGATCTTTCAGAGCTGTTCTTTCAAGGGCAGTCCTCGAAAGAGCTCTCTCAGCCCCACCTACCTCACAGGGTGTCTGTTGTGGGGAGGGGAAGGGAAAGGAGATTTTAAGATGCTCTGAGACGCCTTTGGGTAGTGAAGGGTGGGGTATAAATCCAATCTCTTTTTTCTCTTCTAATTGGACTGTACTGAGTAAAATATCCCATGCTATTACTTGGTAGACTCCAGCCTTTAGACCAGGTTGTACCACTTCAGGTTGCAGAGGAGAGCTCACATAAAGGGATTCTCTCCCTTACCCAAAACAAACAAACAAACAAAAACCTTCATCTACAAAGCTACCAACTCAGGGAGAAGGATTCTAGTAGCCAGTTTGGTGTAGTGGTTAAGTGCGCGGACTCTAATCTGGGAGAACCGGGTTTGATTCCCCACTCCTCCACTTGCACCTAGCTGGATGAACTTGGGCAAGCCGTAGTTCTGATAAGAGCTGTTCTTGAAAAAAGAGCAGTTTCTGTCAGAGCTCTCTCAGCCCCACCTACCTCACAGAGTGTCTGTTGTGGGGAGGGGAAGGGAAAGGAGTTTGTAAGCCGCTCTGAGACACCCTTGGGTAGTGAAGGGCAGGGTATAAATCCAATCTCTTCTTCTAGCCTTTCCCTCCGGCATGGTAGCTTTCTATGTTTAGGGATTTTTAAAATTAATATGGAGGAGCACATCATGTGACGTCCATGTTCCCATCTCCCCCAGCTATTAATCACAGCATGGCTCAAACACAGGTTAACCTTAGTTACATCTATTTATTTATTTATTTTTTAGAAAACTGCATTTCTGTCAGAAGTATCTTGCAGGAATCAAAATCTAGTATAAATGACAAAGGTCAACACAAATGTTCCACAAGGAGCAGCATCTCAGCAGGAGCTGGATCTAGGCATGTTGGAAGGGGTTTGGTTGCTTCCTTCCCTCCCCCTGATATTGATCTGAATAGACAAATTTTTTAAAAGGAAAGCTACCTTTAGGTTCCACCTTCAGCCTTAAAGTCTACACCTATTAGCCCACTCCAGAAGTGATATCACACAAAACAAAGTGAGAAGTAACTATCCATTAGAAAGTTCTTCTGGGCAAGGGAAATTTACCTGAATATCCTACCCAGGAACAGCCCAAACGAACCAGGATCTCCATAGGCACAGATCTGGGCATCTATCTGGGCTGATCCAAGACATTTTGGAGGCAGAACTGGAAAATCTAACATGGCATGGACAGACACCGACATAATTCCCACTCATTAGCATACCTTACTGGGAAGCTGTCTTATACAAGTGCCATTGGAAGAATTTGAACCCAGGTCCACCGGGCAGATGTTCACATCATTAAATCACTCTTAATGTAGAATCACCTGCCCTCAGAGGAGGCACACCCAGGGCAGTAATTCTTGCAGAAACACAGCCGTGGGGACTCCTCCGAGGGTTGGTGATTCTTGCTCTTCCATGCGCTAAACCTCTTGGGCCACAGGGGTAATAAATCTAATTAATCAAAAGCGTGCCTCACCCTTTGGAAGTTTGGGGAGCATGATTTTAACAATATTTAAATCTCAGGTATCATGCCACCAGAGAAGAATGCTGACATACCGTCGCAGTATCGTATGGATCACACCAGCGGCAAAAACATTGTGCAGGACAAAAAGATGTTAAGGTGGCCCCAAAACCTTCTCCGCAGCAGAATATTGCTTTTGTTCAAAATTCCCAAGGAAGACCCAGAAGGCTCGAGGACTGAAACAAGAATTTCGGGAACAACTAACATGCCTTGGCATGGGGGCTCTTTTCAAACAGACCCTAACAGCCCTTCTGGGGTCTTTTATTTCCTAGGAGTGATCATAGAGGGAGAAAAAATGAAGGCAACCCTCAGCAGCTGTTTAGCAAGACCCAAATGATGAGAACGGGGTTGTGATGTGTGATTTAAAGAGCTCATAAAAGGCCGACAGCGGGCTGTAGAATCTGTGGGAAGCAATAAAGAAGAGGGCATTTTTTAAAAAAAAGAAAGAAAAAAATTCCCAGCTGTAGGCCTTATCAGTTTTCCTTATCTAAAATTCCTCCACTTAAACCCCCAGAACATATTGGCAGGGTGTTGGGGGTGAGCCCCCCCACCCCGAGAAGTTTCCCCTTGTCCTATTCCTTTCTTGTTCCAAAATATGTTTCTGAGCACTCTAATTTAATTATTCTAATTCATTTATTGTTATTATTCTAATTTATTCATGCATTATAATTTAATTATGAGCATTTCTAGCATTATCTCCTGCAATGAAGCTTTTGCAGCTCCTGTGTAACTTCTCCTCCATGTGTTTCTGCACACTGTGTTATATACTGGTTAGAGTGTCAGACTGGGAGATCCACGTTCGAATCCCTGCTTTGCAATCAATGCTTGCTGGGTGACCTTGGGCCAGTCACATGCTCTCGCAGCCTAACCTCTTTCTCTGGGCTTTGTGAGGAGAAAATAGAGGAGAGGAGGAGGATGTAAGCTGCTTTAGGTCTCAACTGGGGAGAAAGGTAAATGCAGTAAATAAAATAAACAGGGAAAGCGTGGCAAAAAAATTATGCAGTCAGACAGGCTAAGATTCTTTTTGTGTGTGTGGTGCTTCAGAGATGTGCATACAAGGTCCTGCACTGTAGTAAAACATCACATGAAAAGGATCTTAATGATGCATTATACATCAAGATTGCTTTTCAGAGGGTAATGTTTTAAAATGTGCATGT
This sequence comes from Gekko japonicus, assembly GCF_001447785.1. Lineage (NCBI taxonomy): Eukaryota > Metazoa > Chordata > Lepidosauria > Squamata > Gekkonidae > Gekko > Gekko japonicus. Next base: position 697,797 of record NW_015175971.1, on the reverse strand, counting down.
CCAGTAAATTGTTATTTCATTGTAGATTTTAAGTACAGGCATACTTGGATTTACTGGAACCAATGCTCCCTCTAAGCTGTGGAGTCTTGTGAGCAAAAATTCTACTTTGTGAGCGTGCGATTTGGCTACTGCATAAATTAGTTTGCTCTGGAGCCATCCTTCCTGAGCTGGTACAAAAATGTGTGAGCCAGAGGCTAAAAAACTGTGAGCTCAGCTTAGAGGGAACACTGACTGGAACCTGTGTTGATTCATTTTTTTAAAAAAACTGTTCTTTGAGCAGAAGACTCTCAAATTTTTATTGGCAGGGGTCAACCAAAGAACTGCTGGATCTGTAGCTAGGTTTCTATTCTCTGCAATGAAAATACAGGCTGAGATAATGCCCTGTGTATAAATTACTTAGATTCTAATCCTTAATCTTGTTAGATATACTAGGCTGAAGGTAGTATGTAGAGTTTTATGTAGGTAATTAATTCAATAACAGTGTTTTTGCTGCTTCTGTATGGCTTGTGGGCTGTAATAAACACTGGCTGATTGGGCAGAGGAAAAGTTGTGAATGAAATGAAGGAGCTGGATACTGTGGCAAACTGTGTATGCTTGATACAAAATTCAGAAATAAAAAAGAACATAACAATGGAGAACTCCTCCTGCATCGGTTCCACTTCAGAATCAGATAGGCAACGGCGGGAAAAATGACATTTTAAAAAAATGTTTAATTTTAACAGGAAATGTGTGGCGCAAGGAGAGAGAATGAGGTGTGGAAATACTGAGTTAGAAGACTTCCACATGCCCAACAGGCCTTGTGCAAGTGGAAGTGCTGCAAGCACTTCTTGGTGCCTGCTTGCACTAAGCGAAAGCAACTGTATCCCCACGATCTGTTCCATGTGCGCAAAATACAGCGCAAAGTCATTATGATGCAACATCAAACACAAATTCTGTACATTCATGCATACTATCCCTAGCGTGGTCCATTGTTCCATATGCCCAGTGTTACTGTACAAATATTATATGGAACAGCTACATTCCCCTGCAGCCCTTGTGCTTTCCCTTTTACACAAAGAACTGTGATTTCCTTTCTGCTCATCCATTGCTGGATCCGCCCAAAGACCCATGAGTTTATTTCTCACAGGAGCAAAATGGAGACAGTCAAACCAGCCCACACTGCTTTGGACATTAGACCTCATCCATAATCTCTATTTCCCCCTTGTGTGCTTAGAGTTGTATTGACACATAGATGGCACCATTCATAACCTCCCCCCCCCTCACACACACACACACACACACACAGACTGCTTTGGTGCACAGCGTCTCCATCCTAAGGGAGACTGTCTTCGCCAGAGTCTAGACAGCCTCCCTGCTCTCCCCTCAGTCCCTCCTGACATTCTCATCCAGTGGTAATTTTAAAATTGTTTGGGATAAGCGATGCCTCTTAGACACAGGGAGCCCATAACACATTTCAGTTCAGTGACCTCTGTCGGAGCATCAAAAAGACGGTACCAGCTCCTTCAGTTCAGCCATGGGTCAGGAATCGTGACCTCCCCTGACCTTCCGTGTAGATTTAAAATTGTTTTGAGAAAGGAGAGAATAATCATAATAAAAAAAGAGATACCACTGCAGGCAATTTTGCTCCCTGCTCCAGCTTCTCATATTGTAGACATGTGTAGAAGCAACATGTTGAAACAGATGCGCTACTGGTAGCACAGAAAATTTCGATTTGGCTGCCCTGTGTCTTCTCTCTTCCCCCCCCCCTTTCCTTAATGGAATGCACATTGCTGTTTCGGGGCTCCTCAGGCTCCAAAGTAAGAGGAATGTATGCCTCTGATGGCATGTTGTGGAAGAACAAGGACAAAATAGGATGTTGTTAATAATAATTTAATAGATCAAAGCAGGTAGGAACAAAGGACTCCCTCATACACAAACACAGAAATGGTACATTTTTCAAATTACTTGACCTTTCTTTTTCTGTCCATCCATGGCATTTTTTTAATGCTACCTTTCCTCCAGGGCCCTCAACATACACGCGTCCTCCATCTGCATTGAAGCCTCACAACAACCCTATGAGGTAGGTTTAAGGTGTGTGTGTGTGTTTGTGAAAGAGAGAGAGACAGAGAATGGTCCAAGGTCACCCAGCAAATTTCCTGATGAGATTTTTGCATTTGGATTTTCCCCTCTCGGTCTGATACTCTTAATCACCCTCCCTATTCTAGGTCTGCATTTTTCTGTAATCTCATGCTCTGGAGCAAAATAGGATGGGCAGCATTGAGACCCATAAACCTCTACTGGTGCTTAGCCATTGATTTCAATGGGATGTGGACTTAGTGTTGCCAGGCCTGGGTTGGGAAATATCTGGAGACTTTGGGGGTGGATCTGGGAGAGGGCAGGGTTTGGGGAGGGGAGGGGCCTCAGCATAGTACAAAGCCATAGAGTCCACCCTTCAAAGCAGCCATTTTCTCCAGGGGAGCTGCTCTCTGTCAGATGGAGATCGGTTGTAAAAGCGGGAGATCTCCAGGCCCCACCTGGAGGCTGGCAACCCTATGTGGACTGCATCCAACAATAATGTCCTTGATGTTAAAATGAAACATTTCGGAACATCAGACGACCCCCAACCACATAATATAATTACATTCCCCCCCCCAGCAAAAGGACTGTCATTTTGACACAGAAACAGTGCAGTCCTACACAGTGGTATGCTTCTAGGGCCATGGACTCAGGAGGCTGTAACTCCGTTTGGAATTGCCATAGAAATAGGGTAACTTGCATTCCTGTCTGCGATGCCACTTCCCATCTTCCTTTACTCCTCCCCCATTCTCACTCCCACGTCCTTCTTTGCAGTTATCAGTGAGTACAGAAGCTCAGTTGGAGCAGTGCTTTGTTCCTATAGAATGCAACAGGAACTACTGGAACCAGGTCTCACACTTCTCTGCCTGCATACCTCTGTCCCGGTGTCTGTGTCTTGGTCACACTGGATTGTGACTGAATGGAAGGAAGAGGGAGATAGATGGAGACACCACAGAATGGCCAGATGGGATGGTGCCACGGCAGAAAAGGCCCTGACTTTCCCGACTACACCTCTTGTGACCATCCACTACACACACACAAAAACCCACACACAACACATTGGGTTGCAAGTCCTCACCCGTACAAACAAATTAAGCTGGTTTATACTGAGTAAATCCACTAGTTCCTCTAAGCTAGCATGTCTGGTCTGTTTGGGTAGTTCTTGCAGGTGTCATTCGGGGGGAGTCTTTCCCACTCCTTCTACGGAGAGATCCTCTTTTATAGGTGATACTAGAGACTGAAGCTGAGACCTTCTGGATGCCATGCCTGTGCTCAGCCAACAATGCCCATCCATCCAGAATCCTGCCCTATAAGCGTTTTAAGTGTTTTGCTGGAGGCAAAAGATAATTTGAATCAACTTTTTTGTTTCATCATTTTTAAAGTGATTTTCAGCAACAATATATACTGCCTTCCAAAGTTCTGACTCCTGAGTTCCACCAGGCCACTGTAAGATCTGAGTTCCCTTCCATTTCAAAGGCCTCTTTTGTATACAAACTATATGCAATAACAACCAATAAACTGGAGTATTTCAGCTCTTTATTTGTGCTTTGGGAAAGGGGTACACAGGGAGAGGGGGGGTCACACAGTGATCACTTACATTCTTGCTGAACTTTTTATACTGTTTGCTTAACTTAATTTTCCATGGGCTGTACCTGGAAAGTATGATCACTGGGCATGTGAAATGTGATTTTGTACATTTCTAATGGAGCCAGGAAAGGGTTTCCCCAGGATATGGAACAAACATTTAGGTATGTTTGTCTGCCTCTGGATTTTAAAGTGGGTTGTTTGCCAGGCCTGCAAGTTGGGAAATTATTTATTGAACAGTGTATTTGTTTATTTCTTATGCATTTGCATGTTGTATTTTGACCCAATTTTCAGCCAAAGTGGCTCAAACAGAACAGTACTTAAAGTCAATGAAGATATTCCTCAGGGAGGGATTTCTAGCTGAGCTGAATCCAAGGCAAGCACCTAGAGGCAGTAGGTGGTTATTTCTCTTCTCTATGATGGCCGCATTGGTGGTACAGGAAGAAAGAGAACAGGACCTGGATCCAAGCATGAGCTGCTTCCCCCCTCCCCCCTCCAGCAACTCAAAAATCAGCAAGAGAGGGCAAGAAGATTTAAGTTGGGGGGGGGGAGGGACAGCAGCAAACTGAGGCTCTTGTGCAGTACTCTAGGGACTCCTGGAGGCATCTGGTTGGCCACTGTGGGAACCAGGAGGCCGGACTAGATGGACCCTTGGTCTCATCCAGCAGGGCTCTTCTGATATTCCTATTTTGTTGTTCAGTCGCACAGTCGAGTCCGACTCTTCGCGACCCCATGGACCACATCATGCCAGGCCCTCCTGTCCTCCGTCGTGCTCTGGAGTTTGCTTAATTTCCTGTGCCTCAAACAAATTTCACAACCAGATTGAATTAAGAACATTTAGTCTATTTGCAGATAGTTGCTGCTCTTATCTGTGGAGAGTTTATTATCAATTTGCTGGTTTGCTCCTTTGCAACATGATGCAACTAAGAAACAAGCCAATGGGCCTTAATAAGACTTTAGATATTCGTAGACTTTGCCACGTTGACAAGAAGCAGGTTAGTTTCCAGAAAATTGGCTCAGAAGCCGAATGCCCAAGTACTGCAAAGGATATGCAACAGAACTATCATGACAACTCACCAACAATTTCTTCCTCCTCCTCGAAACCTAAAATTGCATCCTTGATATTTTGGCCAACATTATACCCTATGGCAGATAGTCCTCCAAGTTGACTATGCAGTGTGAGAAGAAGTGCTGCTTTTTGCCTGTCTTGAATCTACCGCCCATCAGCTCCACCGAGGGCCTCTAAGCCCTAATATTTTGGGAGATGAAGGAAAATATTCTTCACATTGTGCACAATGTTATAAATTTCTACCCTATCCTCCCTTGGTCATCTTTTTTTTGTAAACTAAATTGTCCCCAAATCTTTCATCTTTCCTTGTAGGGACCCCTTGATCGTTTTGGTTGAACTCTGCCAGCATTTGCCCTTCCCCGCTCTCCACAAAACCATCCCACCCAAGGCTTTGATACCCATTCCTGGCATCCCTTTGTAGTCAATCAGCAGCAGTTTGAAACAATGCCCTTATTTTTATCCTCAGACATTCTTTGGAAGAGCTCACCAGTGGCCAGTTCCCTTTGATGCTCGATGTGTGTTCACCAGGGTGTGCAAACGCCAGTAAGCTGATCCCAAAGGGCCGGCATTTTTCCAAGACTGCATAAAACAAGAAAGCTTTGGTTCCCGCAAATGCCTCGGAGCGGCAAATTATTAAAGATTACCTGAAAATTACTGTTATCCAAGCAGCCAATTATAAGAGAAAAGAGAGAGCAGCACTAAGTCCAACTTCTCAGTACTTCTTCATTAAGCGCCCATTTCATTCCCTGCAGATGCAATGTTGCTGTTCTTAAATGGGCTTGGTTGGGGGGGAAATAATAGAATTATGGAGATTAAAGTAATCATTGAGTCATAGAGAGAAGCCTTGCTGAACACACAGGAGAAGGGGAGAGAGAGAGAGAATGAGAATGAGTCTTGGTGTGCACAGTGAATGCTTTCATCAAGACAGAAACAAGAGACCCCTAAAACCCCAGGTACCAAAGAAACCCAAACTCTTGTCCATCCCAGGGCCCCTTCTGGCTACTTTTTAGTCTAAATTACAAATGGGGAGTTCCAGTCACAGGATTCCAATGTCATTTGTTGTTTGTCCCAAGAAAGAACTCCCAGTCTTCAGTCTTCATCCCAGGCAATGACCCTCTTGACACATTATGAAATGGAAGGTGCAAGGGCAGCAGATATTTGCAAACATGAGCATGGTGTGTTCCTCAAGGAGTGGGGATCGGCTGCAGTTCCTTCTCATGGTTACACTGGTGCCAAACCCAAGTTTGCTGCCGTGTAATGTATGAAGCCAATCATTCCTATCACTTTGGGGAACTATGCCTAGGGCTGCCAACCTCCAGGTGGGGCCTGGAGACCCCCCACCTTTACAACTTTATGGCATTGTAACATGCTGAGGCCCCTCCCCAAACCCCACCCTCTCCCAGATCCACCCCCAAAGTCTCCAGGTATTTTCCAACCCTGACCCGGCAACCCTAACTATGCCCCCCTACAAGTTTGCAACGCAACCTTAATTTGGATTACAACAGGTAGCCACCACCCCTGACAAAGAGAAAAAACGCACCTCTGGTTGATGTGACATTAGGAGAACAACCAGTAGACCCACCCATAAGCAATATATCAAGTAGTTAAGCTCTGACCTGTACTTTGCAGATGATGATAGATTGACAATTATGATACAGGCCAATAGGTCCTTTTGCCAGGGACCATTCCGTCCTGTATCAGAATTATTAGGGATTATTTTGAATTTCTTGTCCCTGTTGTTTCTGTTTTGATTTTGTACAGTTCTTAATTTTTGAGCTGCTCCTTTTCTCCAGAACAAAATATGTGTTTTTCACCATTATTTGTATATTAATAAATCAGTATTATTCACCTACGTATACCCACTCTCACATATTTACATTACCTCTAAACTTTGCTAGGAACTCCGAACCTCTCCCAGGGGTTTATAGTAATTTATAGTCACAGTCTCTGAAAAGGCCAGTTCTTTAACCAAAATTTTCAAACAGGATTGTGAAAGAGAACAACAGGCAGCCTTGGCAATTCTTGGAACAGATTTGACTCAAGCCTCTGCTTGCTAGAGTTGCCAACTCCAAGATGGGGAAATTCCTAGAGATTTGGGGGTGGGGCCTGTGGAGGGTGGGGTTTGGAGAGTGGAGGAGCCACCATAGAGGCCACCTTCCGAAGAGCCATTTTCTCTGAGAGAGCTGATCTTGTCCTCTGGAAAACAGTCATAACTCCAGGGGATCTCTAGGCTCCATATGGAGATTGGCCACCCTAGCTGGATCCTTCCTTTCCATTTCAGTGGGCTGTTTCACAGACAAGCACAGGAACCATTTTAAACCAGCAGCAAGACGGCAAGCTGTAAGAGGTCACATGTCTCCAAAAATGTAGGCAACACAGAACAGCCATTCAGCCACTGTGAAAAAGCATGTTTGGCCCTAGTCTAATGCCTGGAACTCTGGCAGTATATAATTTAATGTTCTAGGATGATAATTTAACAACCCATTCTCCTCTAACCTGTATCATCTCAGGAATTCAAGACAGCTAGGTTTCCAGTCCTCATATTATCCAGCAGACCTTGGATTTAATAAAGAGAGAAGAATGTAGAAAGGAGCAGCGCACTACCTCCCACTTAATCATTGAGTTTGAAAAAGCTAAAGCAGCCCACTGCTCAGGGAAAGCCACTCATAGAAGTTCAGCAACAAGGTTGTTCGTTCTGATTCAGTAGCTACCCTTAGCGAGTGCCCTACATAGATTTCCTAGCTATAAAGGTTAGTAATGGGACAGTACTTTGGGAATTAGCCTTCCCCATTCTGCATAAACCACCAAAACCTAAGCTGTGAAAGAGAGTTTGAACTTTCTTCACGCTTCTTGCCATAGACCTGGGCCGGATGGCGCACACAAGTACAGCCTGGCCTCCAGTCCAATTATAGCAAGGAATGCTAGCAGTGGCTGAGAGCCATCCGGTAGCCAATTCAAATAAATGGACCCACATAAGTTTATTCAGAAGAAGAGGAAAGGAGTAACTTGTGTGACACACATGGTAGCCCAACAGAAAAACAAAACTAAAGCTGTCTTGGGCATAACCAGGCAGTTTCTTCAGGAAAAGCCACATCAAACACCAGCAACCCCCAACCTACCTTGGGTTATCCCAAGGTAGGGTTGCCAGCTCTAGGTTGGGAAATACCTGGAGATTTGGGGGGGGGTCAGAGCCTGGGGACGCCGGGGTTTGGGGAGAGGAGGGACTTCAGTAGGGTATAATGCCATAGAGTCCACCCTCCAAAGCAGCCATTTGCTCCAGGGGAACTGACCTTGGCCATCTGGAGATCAATCGTAATAGTGGGAGATCTCCAGTTGCCACCTGGAGGTTGGCAACCCTATCCCAAGGAAGCACCTGCCATGAGACACTTGTGCTATATGCAAGGAGTTTACATGAGTGGATCAAATCCCAAGGATTCTGAAGGCCTGCACTAGTTCCATTTGTACTTGGGAACCCAGACCTGCAGTGCTGAAAACTTTGCCGACTGCATCCATAAAGACTCAGATGAAACAATTCTGCTATAGCCCCCAAGCACCTGAGCCTCACTTAACAGCCTTTTTTCACAGCTCTTGAATTCTATTCTAAGGTCAGTTCTTCTCCTGCCAAACTCTGGCAGCGCTGCAAGTTTGTCTGCCTGCTGCAAAGGGTGGGTGACTCATTCAAAGGTACTATTCGTGTTGGAATTCAGACCATGCATGTTCATGATGATCAGCTCTGAGAGAAGAAGTGGATTCAGCATGGCTGGCTGAGAACCATGAGAGTGGGTTTTCACCAGCAGTTATTCATTGCCACAGGAACCCCGGTTGGACCTTCCCAGTTAAAGGTACGCTTGGTGATGTACATGTGACCTCATCCGATTTAAATTCCTCATTTTCGTTGCTTTTGTGCAAGATGTTAGTGAGGGAAGCCATTATCAGATGGAAAGTGGCAATCCAAAGCAGACTTTCCCCAAAATTTAACCCTTTTGTAACTGACCTGCCCTCCCTCTGTGACTAAGAATCCCCAATGGTGGGATTACATGTTTTGAATTTGGATGGTCAGGAGTAGATTATCCTGCACCCCTAATCTTCTCTTAATCACATACAAGTTAAAATGGTAGTCTCAAACATATCTCAAACCATCCCCCAATCTGCATCTGATGAAGAGAGGTGTGTTTCTCGAAAGCTTATGCTACAATAAGGTGTGTTAGTGTTAAAGGTGCTACTAGGCTTTTCACTATTTTACTTTTTACTTCTCTTCTAAATAAATATGTACATCCTTCATGTTAACATGCTACTATTTTAAGTAAAAAATAAGCTGGTCATATAAAAAAGGGTGAGTAGCAAGGGGCGGAGCACACTTCAGTATTTAAGAGGGATTTGCATGTTTGGTTGATTTCTCTTTCCTATCATAGATGCAGCCAATGTGGAAATCCTACCAAACAAACTCTCTTATGCCATCAAAGAAACTGGAAAGATGGGAAAACCCATCACTCTCATTTATGCAGTTGTCTGGTTTTTGACAACCTACTAGCAAAAAACTACCTACTTGAGAAATGTTGTGAGAAAAGATGGCCTAGTGGTTATCTCTGAAATTCACTCTCCAAAAATTGGCATGGCTTTGGCATGTGAGCAAGAGCAGGCTGTAATCTGAGATTTAGCCCTAGACATGATCAGGCAAACTAAGGTGGAACAAATTCCTATGGCAATTGGTCAGCTAATCAGGCTGTGTTTGATAAGACGGTAAGATTGTGCTGCAGCCCTGAAAGGAAACGGTTAATGTGTCTTATGAGGCTCATCAGAATAAATTAAAGTTCTTTATCTTATTTGAGCTGCCCAAGAAGTTATCTGGATTTACCCAGGTGTCTTTTGAGGATTGTATTTTGAGAAGGATTAGATTATGCACTCCAGAGATAGCTAGCTACAAATGGACCGGGGTAGTAGAAAATCCATGAAACATAGAATGTGTAAGGATCTGGGGGGAAAGAGAAGATAATGTATGTGTTAGGAGAAACTGGTCCTTCTCTGGTTCCATGAGATCCCACCAAGTCCCACTTTATACACAATGTGACAGAAGGAAAGGATTCAGCAGCTACTGGGAAAGGATGTGTCTGTGTGAAAAAGAACTGAATGTAATTTTGCATTCATAAATCAAGTATAGTTAAGCTTATGGTACCTTTATTACTTGATGTTTTTCCAGTGTTACTGTAATTGCTGGTTTTGGATTTCAAGTGTGCAAAATACACAGGACTGTGCCACGTTATCCTTCTGGCAAAGAATGAACTGTACCCACATTTGCATTTTTACTCAAGTTTTCTAGTCCCCATAAAATTAGACTATTTGCACAGTCTGCCAAAACCACACATCTCTCCCAGCTGACGCTGAGGTTCAGAGGGAAGATCTGTTCTGGCAATGTTGAATGGGGTCAGCAAAGTGAAACAGGGCCAAGCAGAAAACATTAGGTCAGATACAGACAAGCTGAAACAAGGCAACACAGAGGCAGTCAACATTTGCAAGGACCACAACAAGCTCTGAGGGTGGGCTGGATGCAGACACATTTAAGGTAGAAGTTTAGGATAGATCTACAGTGAGAGTGTAACTTTTCACTATGTTTTCCTCAGACTAGCTCAAGAGGCATCTTCTGGAATTTGATGTTCCCTAAGCACGCACAAGTCCAGTGCAGTTTGGAATTAGGGTGAACAGGAAGAGGGAGCTTAGACCTTCCCCTAATTTGAAATGGCTCCCAAGGAGCCGCTATTTGCCTTGTTGAAGTCTCCATGTTTACTGCTGGGCTACATGTTAGCTTTTCCCAACTGGGCAAACAGTGGCTCTTGGAGGTCACTTCAGGTTTCCTCTCCCCAAGCACTATGGCCCCAATCCAAATTGGTCCCACATGAACCTAGGAAGCATGGAACTCCAGAAAACATCTCTTGAGCCAATCTAGTGACATCATTGGGGGAAGTGTAATGTGTAGTTCTGCCCTAAGAGTTCCACGAATGGAGCTCTGTGTGGTTTTTCCTGTAAAAATCATATGTGGGGAGGGCTGTTCTACTCAGAACTATGTCATGGGGGAGAGGATTAAGCCTTTCCCCAATTTCTTCTTAGGGCAAGCATACTGGTACTAGTGCAGGAACCTGTAAGTTTACCCTAATGGGGCAAATAGTAATTACCTGTGATCATTTCAGAGCAGGAAAATGGTTCAGTGGAAGGCTTAATCCCCCACCCTTGCACATCAGTCCAGATTGAAATCACCCCTTTCTCCCTGCATGGGATTTTTAAATGGACAAACGTTAGCAGCTCTTTCGTGGAACTCCCAATGCCACTGCATTGTATTGGTCAGTAATTCCCATCTATAATCTGAAACAGAAGAGCTCAAGTCTCCACATGATGATATGAGGCTATTGGGTGACCTTGGACCAATCACTTTCTCAGCCTCACTGACCTCACAGGGTTGTTGTGAGGATAAAATGGAGAAAGTAAATTAAGAAAATCATGCATTCATGTTGGAGTTTCAAGTTGCTTACACTTCAGTCATTACAGTGTTAAATGTTGTTTGTTAGGAAACAGGATGTTACGTTACATAATGTATTCAACGGCGGGAAAGTTTGTGGGAGTTGTTTATCCTAATGAAGTGACATGTAACCTTTGTATTGGTCAACTAACAACTTGCTTGTGGAAATGCTTTGATCTAGCATTAATGTATTCACAAGGTTTATGGCTCTTTGTGTGAACCAGAGAGGAAGCTCTCTTCTCTAGAAGCCACAACAGTTAGAAAGATGTAGCTGTTAGCATTTAGTTCTGAGAGTAACTGCAAGTATGTAACCTTTTATTTTATTTCTTTTATCCAAAGTACCTTGCCCATGTTTTATTTTGTTTTATAGTAAAGATATTTTTCTTTTACTAATGTGGCTCTTGTGTTTGCAAAACGACCATCGATCTTGAATCTCAGAATGCCAACAATTCCACCCTGAGTTCCTTGTAGAAAGGGCAGTAAATGTATCTGGCCCCTTAGAACATTGCCCTAGCATTACCCTGGAGTCAAATGAAGGTTTAGTAGCTCAGCACACGGTTTAACCCTTCCCCCCGGGAAACAGCTGCTAACAAGTTTAAAGTTGTTGTTGTTGTTGTTCAGGCGCACAGTCGAGTCTGAGTCTTCGCGACCCCATGGACCACATCACGCCAGGCCCTCCTGTCTTCCGTCATGCTCCGGAGTCTGCTTAATTTCATGTCCATATCTTTTAGCCTTTTGTTACTGTACATGGGGTTTTCTTGGCAAAGATACTGGAGTGGGTTGCCATTTCCTTCTCCAGTGGATCACATTTTGTCTGAGTTCTCCGCTGTGGCCTGTCCGTCCTGGGTGGCCCTTCACAGCATAGCCCACAGCCTCATCAAACCACGCAAGCCCCCTCACCACATCAAGGCAGTGATCCATGAGAGAGAGGCTGTGGCAAAAGTGAGGGCTCTGATAGAGCTGGGACTGTTCCCACTGTTGCTGGAGCTGGCACAGCATCGGTGGATGCCTCACTGGCCTAAATGAAGAACCATGAATCTTTCCCTTGGAATCTGAGAAAGAGGCAGAGAACTTCCTTCTGCAGCTGGTCACACTGATGTTTCTGCCTCTTATGGAGCCACCTTATTTCTTGGAGGGGGCTCTGATGGGATGCCTCCCTCCAGCTGTGGTTTCAGGCCCTTAACTTCCTCTACCTCCTTTAACTCCCCTCTCCAATGGGGTGGAGTCAGAGTTTTGGTCCATGGCAATCTCATGCTTCCAAACATTTCCTCTTTTCTTCTGGAAACTTCCACTCTGTTTCCTTATTTGGAAACCTCCTCTGGAGCCAGAGCTACCTCTTCAACCAGTCAGATGACCTTGCCCCCTCCCTATCCATGCATGGAAAGAAAAGAATGTTTAGTCTTTGACCCACATCACTTTTCCTATAAATGAAGCCTGAATCTGTCCCCAAAGTAGAATTCTGACAGGCTCCAAACTACTTTTGTTTGTGTAGCTGCTTAAGTCCCCTTGTGCTGCAATGTTACGTGATCTTCATGCTTTGCTCTGAACCAGGGGTCATTTCACAGAAAAAGAGGTGCAGGAGCTCATTAGCATAACTCGTTAGCATAACTTATTTGCATATGCCACACCCCCTGACATCATCAGAAGTGCGTCAGAAGGCAACAACCACCACTCAAGCTCCACTGGACTGTTTTGGATTGCTAGCTATGGGGGGGGGGACGGACGCACAGATCTGCCCTCGCAGAGGAGGGAGAGCTTGTACCTGAATAAACCTTGGCCTTAAAGGTGCCACTGGACTGTTTTGGATTGCTAGCTATGGGGGGGAAGGCACAGATCTCTGCAGGAAGGAAGGAAGGAAGGAAGGAAGGAAGGAAGGAAGGAAGGAAGGAAGGAAGGAAGGAAGGAAGGAAGGGGCTTCTTGCTCCTCGTGGCCTGGAGCTGCTGGGAGCAGGGGTGGGGGTTGTTGCATGTGCCCACCCCCTGGGTTCTTTACTCCCGGAGCTCCGCTCCTGTGCTCTCCTGCTGGAAATGACCCCTGCTCTGAACTGTTTGGAAAGACTGTAGTAAAGCCTGGATGGAAGCTATGTGGGTATGAAAATTTGGATTTTCCAGCCGACATGGCAGCCATTTCCCCTGACTCTGTCCCTGCTGCAGCCGTTTTCTCCCCCCTGCAGTGAGGGGGGACCTTTTATTTGTTTTTAAATCACCACTAGAATATCACTATATTAATATACTGCTGTAACAATAGGTGTAGCAGGTTCCCTGAACTATCAGCTTTCAGTGTAAAAAAAGTAAGCCTCTAGCCGCCTCCCTTGTGGCGACATAAGGGAAAAGGCATACCTTCGCAAGGGGAGGAGCTTGAGAATTACTTTTAAAAAAATGAAAGCTGGGAGTTCAGAAAACATACCACACCTATTCTTACAATGGTATAGCGATATAGCGATATTCTAGTGCCGATTTTGTTTTAAAAAACCTGCAAAAGTCCTGGTGGCCAGTGGAAGGGAGTGGCCACTTCTGGGGGATTGGGGCTGGGCAGGGCCTTTTTTGTAGAAAAAGCCCAGCAGGAACTCATTAGCATAATAGACCACACCCAACAGCAGAAACTCATTAGCATATTAGACCACACCCCTGACAACACAGCTCATTGGCATACTAGGCCTTACCCCCATGTTACCAGAAGTGTGGTCATCCAGCCACACCCACCTTTTGCTTGTTATTCTGTTTACCTTGTTTGTTGTCAAAACTCAGGGCTTTTTTGTAGCAGGAACTCATTTGCATGTTAGGCCACACACCCCTAAAGTATCCAATCCTAATGAGTTTCGGCTGTTGGGCGTGGCCTATTATGCTAATGAGTTCCTGCTGGGCATGGCCAACTCGGGAGCCAGCCGGAACTCCGTTCCTGTGCGTTCCTGCCCCAAAATCGCCCTGGGGCTGGGAAACCTGCCCTATGGAAGCCCCATTGCCACTGTGCTTTATCTGCAACCACACCAGCCACAGCAAACCCACAAAATCCCATCACCATGGGGGAGCCATCTGGGTTTCCTAATTCTCCAGCCCGTCCATTAATACTATTCCACTCAATAAAGTTTCTTGCTGATGTCATTCCATTTGCATTCTCCACTTTGTCAACAGATCCCTTAATGTCATTTGTGTGGGCGTTCCTTTAAACCGGGTGTTGCTAGGCATTTTGGCAAATGTGGCTGTTTTTAATCTGTATATTGTTTTTATCTTGTTAATGGGCTCACTTAGGCCATTTTTGTATCCTTGCAACTTGTTATTGCATTATTCGCCACTAAAGAGATAAGGTTTCTAAATCAAGTTTTTAAATAAACAAACAAACCCAAACCGGCAGCTCCTTCAACATAGGAGTAGGAGGAAGGGGTTGTTTGTTTGCTTTTTAAATCTGTCTGTCCACTACATTTTTAATTTCTGTATTTAGACAATTTTCATGTCTCTTCTCCAGGAATCCTGCCTGAGGTGGCTTACAAAATAAATCATAATAAAAACATAAAACTTGTTAATTAAAACCCAGCACTAAAAACCCAGCCAGAGCATTTAAAAAATCATTGAGCAGCTTAAAAATAATTTAACAGTTTTCAGGATTAAAGCACACTATCAAAATGGAGTTAAAAGATCAATCCTTTAACTCTGGGTAAACAGAAACATTTTGGCGTGGTGTCTAAAGAAGAGTAGTGTAGGTGCCAGGAAAGCTTCAAGGTAGGGTTGCCATTCCCCTGATGGGGGTGGGTTTTCCCCCACTTTGGGGGCCCCAATCCGCCACCACCAAGCTGGCCAGCTGGGGACCCCCCCCCCCAAGCAACCCCATCCATGCCCGACATGCCCAGCATGATGACGTAACTTGGAGGTGACATTGCACAGGGCACATCACGTGGGGGATGCTCTAGCATCTTGGGGGGTTACCATAGAGTTTTCCCCAAATGCTAGAGCATCCCCCACGCAACGTGCCCTGCGTGATGAAATCACTTCCAGAGGACTCCAGGAAGAAGACTGGAGCCCTGCACCAGAATATGGTAAGGACCTGGCAACCCTACTACAAAGAGATAGGCATTCCATATTATTATTGGAAAAAAACCCTGTCTCTGGTTGCCACCCACCTCACCTCTAAAAGCAGCAGCACAGAGAACAGGGCTTGTGAGGAAGATCGTAGCTGCCAGGTGGAACAGTTAGGGAAGAGTCAGTCCTTCAAGTATCCTGACCCCCAAGCTGTTTAGAGCTTTAAAGGTAAGAACCAGCACTTGAAAATGTGCCTAGAAACAAGTGGGCAACCAGGTCTTTCAGCCCTGCAGTGATACAATTTTGGACCAGCTGAAGTTTTCAGTCTGTTTTCAAAGGCAGCCCCACATAGACCACACAATAGTAACTTAACCTGGGAAGTAATCAGAGCATGGGTTCCAGATCATGCTTGTTAAAGCTGATAGGAGAAGGAGACTTGGGAGGAAGGGACCTAGGCCTCTAACCATAGGCAGGGTCCAGCAGATGCCCCCAGCTATGAACCTGCTTCTTCTGGAAAAGAGTAACCCTCTGCCAGGAGCAAATTTGTCACTGACCAACAGCACCTCAGTCTTTTCCAGAATGAGCTTTAGTTTATCGGCCTTCATTGATTCTATTACTTTCTGCAGGCACCTGACCAGGCCTTCCACAGAACCACCATGCTCAGCTGTTAAGGAAAAATACAGGTGGGTGTCATCCACACATCAGTTTCATGTAGATGTTAAAAAGCATGGGAGCCCTGTGTGACCCCATAGCATTAAGTCCTGCGGGGCCAAGCAGCAGTCTCTGAGCACCAGATTCTGGAGTCAGCCAGTCAAGTAAGAGCAGAACCAACAATACCCCTACTCCCAACCCATCCATCCTTTCTGGAAAGATACCATGGATGTTGGTGTCAAACACTGCCAAGAGGTCCATCATAATCAGCAGAGATGCACTGGATGACCAAGGCTGTTTCCATCCCAAACCCATATCTGCATCCAGACTGAAACAGATTTAGATAATTTTATTCTTTAGATAGTCGCATTGCATATGTCTGGTGAACTCGTGCCTCCCTGATCACAGACATAAGAACATAAGAGAAGCCAATGTTGGATCAGGCCAATGGCCCATCCAGTCCAAGACTCTGTCACACAGTGGCCAAAAATATCAGGTGCCATCAGGAGGGCCAGCAGTGGGGCCAGGACACTAGGAGCCCTCCCACCATTCCCCCCCCCCCAGCACCAAGAATACAGAGCATCACTTGCCCCAGCCTGAGAGTTCCTATCTATACCTTGTGGCTAATAGCCACTGATGGACCTCTGCTCCATCTAATCCCCTCTTGAAGCTGTCTGTGCTTATAGCCTCACTAGACATATGCCCAGATTGTTAGGAGACAGAAACAGCTCTTGCTTTGCGTACATCCGCTCCTAGGCTTAATCTGCAATTAAAAGTATCTTTGGAGGCAGGGCTAGGAAAGGTCCCCCAACCGATACCTTGGGAGCACTGCTGTCAATTGGAGACAATAATGCCGGGATTGGTGGACTGATGATGTGACACAGTATAAGGCAACTGCATAGGTTCAATCGTTCTGGCTAATAATTACTATTCCATAATTTTAATATACTGTTAAGAGAGCATCAATAATTCAATCCATGTTGGAGAAAGCTGCTTGAATCCCATCTAACTAAGGTCGGAGGGGAGGAGGGAATCGTTACTCAAAGTTAACATTAAATTGATTAATTTTTGAGTCCTGAATTCTTTTTGCTTCCCATGAGTGATGGATGCAGTGCAAAGTGAAGCTAGACCTGCCTGGATGCTCTTGAGTTTCTATGGCAACAGGCCACTCTTACACGTAGACTCTCTGCCACAGCTGAATAATAAGGGGAGGGAAATCATACCTCTACACACAAAACGGCCTTAAAAGGCATGATAGACATTTAAAAACCAAATATCAGGAGCACCAAAACAAGGGATGAAAATAGTCACTTTGAAGCATCTTTGCTTCAGTAAAGCAGAGATGGAAGGCGAGGAAGATGCGGTAACATTCTCGAGAAATGTTCAAATGGTTCAAAACAGAAGTGATACTGGGAAACTAGACCTGGCGGGCATCTTTTTAAACACACACACACGGTATATTTAATTTTTCAAATACATAATAAAAAGAATATAACATTACAGAATTGAGAGGGGTAAAAAGATAAAAGAAATGGGTGGGTACGAAGGGAGGGGAGCACAGAGAAATAGAGAGCCATTCAATTTCAGCCATGTTGGGCTCCAGTGCATATTGAGATCCACGTGCAGAAGGAAGGTGGGTTTCAGTCCTTCCACCCTTCCATGGTTTTGCCTAGGAAACCCGCCCCCCAATTCTTCCGTTGGTCCTAGAGAAAAGATCTTTTGTCTATCCTCTTTCTTTCTAAAGTTAACAGCAATGTCTAGTTATGGTAATAGGCTGAAAATTAAAGGAGCTAGTCCTGGCAATGGAGAGTAATCTTAAGGAACCTGACTATTTTTTTTGCTGTGAGGTACACCAAAATATCCACTTCTGGCCCCTGGAAAACTGATTGGCCTCTGGGATACAAATGTGGGTCTTTCCTAGCCTACATGATAAAAATAATGGGCTCGCTCCTGAAGCGACAGATCTGCAGCTGCCCAGCTCAGACTTGTGACCCTGTGTTCTCGATGACATTTCTTTTTGTATTGATTCATATTTTGAACCACCATTTCCACTGTGGCTTTGGTATGCAATTTCTATGGTATTTGTATGTCCAATAGATCTACAATGGATAGTGCTGATTTATTAATGCAGCGATGACAGAAGGAGGGGCCACAGGTCAGAAACAGAGCATGTGCTTTGCATGCACATGGACCCAAGTTCATGTTGGAAGTGGAGAAGCATAGGCTGTCTCCTGCCTCAGACTTCGGCACTATAGATTTAGAGACCGATAGAAAGGTCATGACAGACAGGGCATCCTTTCCTTCCTGCTATCTGACACTAACCCTTTGAAGTAGAATGCTGTTCTTAGAGACAAGCAGGGCTCTTTTTGTAGCAGGAACTCATTTGCATATTGACACACCCCTAATGTAGCCAATCCTCCAAGAGCTTACAAAGCTCTTCTTACAGGGGCTACTGTAAGCTCTTGGAGGATTGGCTACATTAGGGGTGTGTCAATATGCAAATGAGTTCCTGCTACAAAAAGAGCCCTGGCAGACAAGAATTCCTTCCTTCCAAGCTTAACACATCTCTCTCTCTCTCTCTCTCTCTCTCTCTCTCTCTCTCTCTCTCACACACACACACACACACACACACACACACACACACACACGGAGCACACTCTCCATCTTCGGCACCATGGATGCAGGACATGCATTGTACATCTATACCTGTCACAGCTAGTTAGATCAGGTCCTATCCCTATCTCTCACCTATACTATCTAGAATGTAGTTCCCTGAATAAAGGACTCTTATTAATTTGAAACTGACAAGTGGCTCTGTGTAATTCTGTAACTTTGCTAGCACACACAGTACTGAGAAGTTACTGCTGCACATAAGCCTCATGCACTCTGCTGCCTAATACAGATTCCTGGCTATACCATACCGGTGAATCTAATAGTTCAGTCCTCAGCATTTCCACTTTAAAGGATCAGGTTGTCAGCAATATGCTCCTTGTCAGAGTAAACAACATTGACCTTGACAGACCAATAGCCTGTCTCAGTTCAAGAGAGTTTCATGTGTTCAATGTTGAAAAATGCATACAAGGACACAAAAATATTCCAAGAAAACAAAATAGTATGGGGTAAAAAGAACTGTGGGTTTAATTCACAAGAGGGAGAAGCTCTATTGAACTGGGCATTTTTGTATTAAAATGGCAGGGATGTAAAATCCAGGATTCTTCTTTGTTACAGCTTAGGTAGGCAGCTGCTCCAGACAGCTTCTTAACAGCTGTCACTCAGACCCACCGGCCTCGACATCTTCATGTGGAAGCAGGGAAGAAAGATCCTACTGCAACACCCCAACAGCTGGGAGGCTGTCAGGAAATCTGACTTGTTTTTGGCAGCTCCGAGTTACCTCAAGCTACCTCTTCCCGGTCCCATGAAAAGCCTGGAATGGGAGGCGTGGCACCGCCCCGTGAAAGAGCCTCTTCTAGCAAACAGCAAAATGGGTCTTAATTGGGCAGATTTG
>NW_015175971.1:652197-678378 GCF_001447785.1 Gekko japonicus | reverse complement strand
TAGCTGCCTTGGCCACTTCCCATAGCCAAGCGTTGCCTGCGAGAGACTCCCTGTCTCTGCCTCTGCAATACACCCATCAGCCATGAAGGAGCAGGCGCCACGACGAGCACTGCGAGTGCGGTGAGCAACCTGAACATGTCCTTATCATCCATCTTTTGGCACCAGCACATACAAGGTTCAAGATCAGAGTGGCAACCCCAGCAGCGACAGCGAACACCCAAGTAGAGAACACTCATGCCTCTGTCACTGTGCCAGTTCACACACAGGCGAGAGCTGACTTCCGGAGGGCGACAACTGGCTTGTGAATCCTTCAATGGGAGCCACATTTGCCAAAAATCATTATATTTATGAATGCTTAGAAACCTTTCAAAATGGGGGCAAATCCAGGAGGTGGCATCTTTTGTTCACATTTGACCATCATGCTAGCTCTGTGCACATCATAATGAACGCACGTGCATACCACATGTACACGTGTACCTCTGTTTGTAAGAAACCAATACACATTTGCTTTATAAATTAAACCTGAGACCAGGACCTGTGTAAATGTGGGGTTCACATCACATGCTCAGCTGTACATGCAGTGAATGTAACATGAGAATTACTTAACATGAGTATAAAGAAAAATCCCGTGTACAGTAAAAACACAGATTATACATGTGCTCACTGTAACTTGTGAACAGGGCTTCTGTATCACAGTAAGAAATGGAAGTGAGGGTGGGGTTATGCAGATGAAGGGGCGGGGCTGTGCAAGTGTTGTCAATGGCTCCCTGTTGAGTTTTATGGAACAAGGTAAAATGGGCTGAAATCTGGAACACAGTTGGCAGTAAAGATGAGCAGATTTCCCCCATTCCATCCTTTCATTGCTCCAGGATGTCTATCTACATTGGTTTCATTCATCCTGAATTCTGTTTTTAGTTAGAAGGATTTCTAAAATTAGTTATGGATTATGAACATGTGCAGTTTGCCTAGGCTGCGATCGCACACACTAAATAATCCACTTTCAATGCACTTTCCAACTGGATTTTTACTGTGTGAACTGGCAAAATCCAATACAAAAGTACATTGATAGTGGATTGAAAGTGGATTATTTAGTGTGTGTGATCGAAGCCCCAGATCCTTTTATTAACTCGTATGTTTTCCCCTCTTCATTACCAATTTGCTCATACACATTGATAAAGCACAGCCCTCCCCAAAAAAGTAATCTTGGTCCAATTGCATGTATAGTTGAATCTAGGTGGTGTTTCATTAATAGGCACGTGCGGTCCTGTGCCATTGCTAACACACAGCATTAAAAGAACCTTCTTGTGACTATAGTACAAATCACATCAAGGATGCTTTTTTGCCGTGTGTAGTTAATATGCAAGTGCATGTCAACAACACTGAATGAAAATGATGCAAATGAATTCAAAGCTGTAACAAACTAGGTATGCAAAGCATTCACTATGAAATTCCTAAACTGGAAAAATAATAAAAGGCTCTAACTGCATTGCATCTGCTTCCAAAACAAGACCACTGGTTGGATCCTACTAGATTTTCACCTTCTTCGCACCCAATTCCCCTGCTTACTGTAGCTCCTATCCCATGGTTCCCCAACGTGGCACTTCCCCAAGCACCTGCCATGTGCTTCTAGAAAGTAGGCCCAGCCATCATGAAGGCAGAAGTAGAACCTTTAGTCAAATAAAGGGGCTTTTCACTTGGATCCTCCCCACCAGTCACTGGAGAAGGATCCAGGATTCTGTGAATAGGACCCACAGATCAGCTATGAGGCAGTGGGGCCAAGGGAGCACCAGAACAGCGAAGCATCCCTTTCGCCCCTTGGTGGTAGGGCTGCCAGGTCCCCCGGGAGAGCGGAGGTTCCCCCGCTAAAAGGGTCCCCAATCTGCCAGTCCGGAAATGGCTGGCGAGGGGAACCCCACCCCCCAAAGTGCCCAGTTCCGGCCGACGTGCCCAGTGCGATGACGTCACCCAGAGGTGACATCATCGCGCCGGGCACATCGCCAGCTGACGCTCTAGCGATCAGCCTGAAAACTCTATGGTACCCGAAAACTCTATGGAATGTCCCGGGGAGGGACCAACTCTCCCCCACTATTAGCAGTAAGTGACTTGGCAACCCTACTCGGTGGTCTCTCTCTCTGTGTGTTTTATCTGCACTTTCCCCAATTGGCCATCTTCTTCTCTGTGTTATCCTCCCTGTTATGTATGGAATGGAATGTATGTTTGTATTGAGCTTGAATCTAATACAAGGTATTGCAAACCGACCTATCAGAACAAGAGAAGTTCTGGAGGGAAGCAAACTGATTGGCCTTTATGTATTAAATATGATTGGTTGTTATCTGACATGTGGGCGTGGCTTGCCAAGCCCGGACTGTTTAAAAAGGAGCCTGTTGCTCAGTTGTTTGTCTCTTTCTGGTTCTTCTGACTTTGTGTTCAATAAAGGTGTTATCACTGTTCACCTGCTGCCTCGAGTCTCGTATCTAACACTCCCCTTAGGTTTCTTTGTGTGTTTATATTCCCCATCCCTCCTTCCTCTTGTATGTGTGCATGTGCTTGGCTCTGCTGCCCATGGCAGCCATTTTGAGGTGTTGCCAACCACCCTGCCTCAAAACACCCTGCTCTATCCCATTTGACCTTTTGTTCCTGTGGATCCCACAATCCCCAAGCAGAGGCTTTTCAGTGTTCAAAAGTGGCCTGCCTTCCCTTTTTCGCCAGCAGATAAGATGGTAGGATCCAAACCAATTCAGAGTTTCAAAATCCAGGGAGAAATTCAGACGGTGAGAATTTCAGGAGCTTTCCTGGTTCAGAGGAGATGAAACCTCGTAATTCACCCTAGAGTCACTAGGGGCACGTTTAGAGGCTACCTTACTGCTGACTCCAATGGCAACCCACATAAATGACTGGTTTCTATTTCCTCACTTGAGGGAAAACATGGCATAATATCTTTGGGGGGGAAATGCCATTGGGGCAAAATCCCGCCAACCATCCTTGACAGTGGGTGGTCTTGCACGCACCCTACCTGTTATCATAATTATGGGGGCATTTCACTGTCACAAAAATATATTTATGTGTTTCTAATCATTGCCTGCCCTGAACCTTTTAAAACAAGGCCAATTACAAAACTCTGACTAAACCGACAATGGGCTGTAATTATCCTGGAGGTGGGGGAAGGGGGATGTTAAATGCACCCTCATGTTCCTTCCAAATTTCCCAGGAGCTGCGAAGTGCAGGCTGTAAAGGCCCGAGTGTCATTTTGCTCTGGGAAGCATTTCACCCAAAGCGAGCAGCACAACAACTTCGGGCTGAAATACAAATTGAATAGATTAAATAACCGTGTAAGCACATTTGTAAGATAC
Organism: Gekko japonicus; assembly: GCF_001447785.1. Taxonomy (NCBI): domain Eukaryota; kingdom Metazoa; phylum Chordata; class Lepidosauria; order Squamata; family Gekkonidae; genus Gekko; species Gekko japonicus. Next base: position 675,028 of record NW_015175971.1, on the reverse strand, counting down.
TATCTGGCCTGCAAAGAGAAACCTGTGCTTAATTGCTGAGGTGGATCCCTGCACTTCTCCCAGCACACTGTGTAAACGTTGTGCTTTGGCCGTCTTTTTTACAAGTGGCATTGAGTTACATATCCCACAGCCAACTGGCACACCACTATATTATTCCTATTCCTTTCAATGACTCCCCACCATCACCATTAGGGTTGCCAGGTCTGGGCTGGAAAATACCTGGAGACTTTGGAGGTGGATCCAGGAGAGGGTGGGGGTTGGGGAGGGGAGGGGCCTCAGCATGGGACAATGCCGTAGAGTCCACCCTTCAGAGCAGCCATTTTCTCCCGGGGAGCTGATCTCTGTCAGCTAGAGGTCAGTTGTAAAAGCGGGAGAACTCCAGGCCCCACCTGGAGGCTGGCAACCCTAACCACCATTCTCTCGCAGCCTTTTATGCTTAGAGCTGCCTTCCAGAACACTTCCACAGTGGCACCTTACTTTCAAATCCCTCTTCAAAACCCATCTTTTGCACATAGCTTTCCGCTTAACTCCTGCATCTTTTTGCTCAATTCTAGCCTCAGAATAGTTTCAGATTTCTTATCCCAGTTCTGATTCCCCCCCCCAAAAAAAATATAGATCACATCAAGACTGATTGTTTTTGCCATGTCGTCAATGCACATCAGCAATGAAGTGGGTATGTGACACAAATGAATCTAACTATGGTAGCCCACGCATACAAAAAGCTCTGAAGAGGATCTGGAAATTTTAAAAAGAGCAGTACACTGTAAGGATTCCTGATGTATCAGTTCCATTTTCAGAACAAGGGGTTGGATTCATGGTTTTCATTCAGTCTTGCCCAGTTTCCCCCTGTACTAAAGCCCCCTCCACAGATGGGTTTGTATATGCAGATCCAATGGTCCCCAGCATGGCCTTTTAGGGTGGTCAAAGGTGACCCTTCCTTCTGTTCTTAGCAGTTGAAAAGCTGGTTGGATCCAACCCATGCCCAGGAAATTTGGATGCAGAGAATTTCAAAAGCATGTTTGTACTCTTTCACACTGATATAGTGCATGCTATATAGTTTACGTAATATTTCAGTAATGTCTGCAACAGCCCTATAAGATAGGCTAGTATTTTTTTAATTTAACATTTTATGTATATTATGAACCAACAAATGTACACAGTAATCAAGAACGAAATCTATAGAAAAGAAGCAATACCACACATCAGGTCTTATAATTTATATACATCAAAATATTATATTAAAGGTAAAGATTTTAATTTTTTTCTGAACCACTTCAATCTGCAACAAATAGTCTAATATAACAGACCACACTTCAACAAAATCAGGACAAGGAGGGTGGAATTCATATTGATTCACCTGATAAATAATTTTTTCCATTATATACATCTCCCATATCTAGTATTTTTGTCTCCTAATACTGACAAAGGGATGGTGCTGACATCACAGCGTCTTCCCTGTAGCCACTCAGGAAGCTGCTGATTACATAAGATTATGGCTCACGCTCTTAGCCAATATTATGCAATAGATCTCGGAACTTCCCCTCTTGAACTTCAGCCCAATCATATAGAAACCATGAGAAAGGGATCAATTCTTGATTAAATCCAGGCCTTGCTATCTTTTCTAATTTCTTACACTTTTATAAACTCTTTCTGGAGGAAATACACAAAGATGAAGATAATGACAGTCCCCATCACTTACTTCAAAATTCTAACATTTCCAAAAAAAGATAATCTTTTTCACAAGATTAACAATTCTTCATACCTGCTGCTTTGACTCCAAAAATCCCCATTTAGATTTTGCTCTCCCTTGTGTGAATCAAACCCATGGTAAATTTTTGCAGCATTTCCAGTTTCTTCACACGGAACTCTTCCTACGAAAAGTGCACATTTTCAACATCAATTTTACATCAATATATCAGCCCAATATGGATATCATACAGACACACAAAGCATACTGTACAACATGCATACTATGCAAAGGAATCTCCAAAATGAACTGTGAAGAGTGAAGAAGTGAAACCATGAACAAAAATATAAAGCTGCAAAACAGTGAATGTTCATCCTCATTTTTAAAAAAGAAGCAGAAAACCCACACATATTTTCAGCTTTTCTTTCCAAGGAAATTCTACATGTGGGGGGAGAGAGTTGGAAATCAGAGCCCCCGCAACCTTGCTAAAGACTCCGAGCCCATTCCCTGATTGAGTTACTGACAGAATTACAGCTGACACTAAGAACTGCTTGAGATGACTTGAGAGGGGGGCACAGCAGACAATGGCCTGTATTATTTAAAAGGATAAAGGTGACATTTCAGGGAATGTCAACGACTAAGGAAGCCAGAGTCGCCTTGTCTGCCCCCTCGGAATTCAACATCAGTTCCTCTTATACACGTAGCCAGCAGGGATCCGGGAGGGAAAGACAACCCAAGGTAATCAGTTTAAGCCTCCAGACAAGCTGCTTGTGTTTATGTGTTTTCTCCTCTCTGGAGACCTCTTGATTTATCCAGGACACGCTGCTTTTTCTTGCCTGCCAGTCTCTTAAGAAACCTCCCTGATAACATTAAGAAGGCCTTCCTTTTCAATGAGTCCTAGAGAGCAGGTCTACTCAGAATCCTACTCTAGTCTATTCGATGGGGCCTTACTCACTCCTCCAAATTTAACCCAAAAAAGTAAATAACCACTCCACAATCACTCTGTTTACTAGAGACAAGGCCCGTCACAATCTGGAAACTAGTCTCTATGGTTCTCATGCAGCCGTCCTGACTGACTGCTAAGCTATCACAGGTAAAGATCAGAGTTTGCTACCTCTGGACCTCATTCCTGGGGTCCTTCTTTAACCACAAAAATAGTTATGTTAATACTGGGAATGCTGATTAAATTTGTGACCAAAAACTCCTGGTTTTGGATCAACAACAGCAGGTTCGAAGCAGGAAGAAATGTCTCCTGAAAAGCTGTGTGAGCTTTGACTTTCTTCCCACTCTTTTCTGTTTTGCGGTTTCCCCTAACTGTTGATGCTACACCATCTGACCACCAGACCGCTCCATTATTGATTCCGCCTGGATTAGTCACATGAGTTATTCCAACCAATAAGGCTAATGCAACGAAAATGTGGCCATCACAGCACCAGGTAGCCAATCACATTTGGGTACAGGACGACATCCCTGAGTACAGACAAAGTAAACAGAGAAAATAAGACCAAGAAAGATCGATGCCAGTAACCAGGCAAAGATTTTCACAAGCAGGGCAGGAAAATTATTGAAGGGGGGCGGTTGTTTTTTTTTTAAATGCTGCATAAAAATGGTGAGTCATTTCAGTTCTGCCTGAGGGCTGATGCAAGTTGAGGGGGGGGGGGACATGATCCTAGAATTAGATTGCCACCCAGGCAGATTTTTACTGGCCTGACTAGATTTTTATCTTTCTGGTTCATTGCCAGAATTGGAGGCTGAAAACCCAGGGGCAAAGGAATCCAGCAGAGCCGTTCATGCATGTGTACTCTCCCATACTGTATATAGGTATATGAAGGCATCTTAGGAGGAATACAGCTGCAAATGGAATATCGTGTGCGTGTGTGTGTGCATTGAAGATGGTGCAGATTGGATGCAAATGCATGCACATCGTATTTCCAAGTGGAAAGGAAAAGGAGGTTCCTATGGGAGAAGATGCTCCTTTAAGAGATGCAGGGCATTAGACATTGAGGGCTTTAAAGGTAAGAATGAACGTTACTCATTGCTGCAGAATGATGATGATGATGAGAAACTGACCCATATGCCCTCATGCCTGATGTAGCCTTCACTATACGTCCCATGTCATTTTAATACATCACATAGAATCCTGATGTATTGACATACAAACAAATGTTTGTTTTCGCAGGGGGGGAAATCAATGTGTGAAAATAAAGAATGGCAGTTTGGACTCAGGTAAGAGAGAATTATGACTAAAACAAGAATTTGGAGGATGAAACATCAGAGATGAGAAGTTTGAAATTGCTTGTATTCTCCACCCGCTGTGCGAGACACTCCTTTAGTCTGCATTGATTGATGGCTGTTATTTAGTACAAGCAAAAAAAAATAGCTGCCTTATAATGGTTCAAAATGGAACTGTTCAGGTACAGCTTGGGAAATGGCAACGTATGCCCTGCACTGTGCCCTAATGCTCATGTGCAGCTCCATTACCGCAAACAGGTTTATCTTCTAGAGAAGAAGGGAATAAAACTTGAAGAATGGCGAATGGTTATAACAAAACCTTTCAAAAGGCATCCCAAATAGTGCCACACAGAGTCAAATTTAGCACTGAGGCAAATTTCCATGGACAAACACGTTCAACAAGAAACACCGAATATTGTTGTTGTTGTTGTTGTTGTTCAGTCGCACAGTCGAGTCCGACTCTTCGCGACCCCCTGGGCCAGCTCCCGCCAGGCCCTCCTGTCTTCCGCTGTCCTCTGAAGTTGGCTCAATTTCATGTTCGTTGCGTCGATGACACTGTCCAACCATCTCATCCTTTGCCGTCCCCGTCTTCTTTGACCTTCAATCTTTCCCAGCATCAGGGTCTTCTCCAGTGAGTGCTCCCTTCTAATTTGGTGGCCAAAGTATTTGAGCTTCAGTTTCATTATCTGGCTATTAGGATCTTTCAAATGTTCTCCAAAAGACCTCCCAAAAAACCCCTCACCTTTTTGCTGCCTGTTCATTGTCACACTCAGAATGGCTTAGGTACCATTTTAGGGTGGAGAAAGAGGTTTCTTCTGTTTTTATTGACTACATTTTGCTAAGGGTTTCATGGTTTCCATGAAATATCACCCACCCCATGCAGCCTGGCCCCAACCAAACCAAGGATAATGAATCTGTCTAAGAATGTGTCTTAGAAAACAAGGGCTGTCTTGGTGACTCTGGACTACTGGATATATAGAACCACAGGCAGCAAGAGAGCCACCATCCTTTCTTCAGAAGGGCAAAGGGCTGAGATATTCATTCAGCCCTCTGTAATTTTAAAAATAAATGTGTTCAAAGGATTTCAGTTATTTCCCTTCACCCCCCCTCCCAAAGCACACCCTGTTCTCCTTGTAATTGATTTTCATCAGAGCTGACTTTTTAAAACTGTCAGCACCTAATTATCAACCCGTAATTGACCCACCTCGCAATAAAAAGCTAATGGCAAGCTCTGGTGGCACCTTGTAGCTCTGCTAACGTCTTCATTCAATCGCTGGCTGCTCGGCTGTTCCCAGTGGCAAAACCCACCGAGAGAAAATGTGACCCATTTTAAAGCCCACTTTTTACAGGGCTGGGAGGACCATGAAGCGAGCTGTTAGAAAAATGCAAGGGGGGGGGGAGGAAGTAACGACTGCATTTGAGGAACCATCAGTCTTTCAGCTGGGAGAAGATCCCTCAAAATATTACTTCCTCCTAGCAATTGCACAGAAGTATGTCTCTGAACACATGGAGCTGCCTTCTACTGAAATGGACCATTGTTCTGCCAAGGTCCATATTGTCTGCTCTGACTGGCAGCAGTTTTCCAGGGTCTCACCTACTACCAAATCCTCTCAACTGGAGTAGCCAGGGGGACCTTCTGCATCAGGGGCATAACCAGAAAATTTTGGGTGGTGGGGCGTTGAGAAATCTGGGTGGGCAGGGGAAAGCAGGGAGATATTCCATCAGCAGGCAGGCAGGTGAAGAAGAGAAGAGTCTTTCCTTACCTGCCGACCACAGTTGTTTGCCTTGGCTGCTACAGGAGAAGGAGAGCGGCAGAGAGTGCATATTCACCAAGTATTAATTGCACTGGTTGGCTCTCCTTCTCCTGTAGTGGCCAAGGCATATGAATGTGGCCAGAAGGTAAGGGCATGGCAGGAGCAGCAGGAGTTGTGGGGCATGAGCCATGAGTGAGGGGGCACCGCCCCTAAATGCCCCACTGTGGCTACAGGCCAGTTCTGCGTCATGTAAAGGCCATGTGTGCCTTTTAAAATTTAAACAGCAAATCTACCATTCTCTGTCCCCACCTAAGACCTATTTGCATGATTGGCAACCAAGTGGCAAAGACTGCCAGATTTAACATATCTGGAAGCGGTCAAGAATGAAAGGAGGTACACAACGGTAAACCACAACTGGCACTTCCCCCCCAATTTATCATGAGAATTCCATACATTCCCCATTTGATAGGTAATGAGGAAGCCAGAGCAAAGCAGTTCAGATGCTTGGAAGCACTATGTAAACTTTAAGCTAAATCTGAATATCTAGTAGCCATGAAAAGCAAATGGCTGTCTATGCAAAGCATAGCTTATGAGCCTGTAGCGAGCCTGTAGCTGGCCTGTATTGACCCGACCGCATACAAAATCCCTCCATATGAATTCACAGTATTCAGCACTACTGAGAGACCCCAGGCTCAGTTCTCATGTGCAAGAAACCTCACCTGATTACCCTCCACTTGGCAACTGGCTGAAGAATCTGTGCAGGTTGACTTCACAGAGAAGCACTGTGTTTGAGGCAGTGTGGAGTCCTGTGCAAAACTGGGGCATCAGTACTGGCCTATTCAGACAGTGACAGTCTTAGATATGGGCATTCAAGTGCAGAGCCAGTTTGGTGAAGTGGTTAGGAGTTTGGATTCTAATCCGGGAGAACCAGTTTTGATTCCCCATTCCTCCACATGCAGCTTCTGGTGTGACCTTGGGCCAGTCCTAAATTCTTTCAGAGCTGTTCTCTCAGGGACAGTTCTCAGGAGAGCTCTCTCAGCCCCACCTACCTCACAGGGTGTCTGTTGTGGGGAGGGGAAAGGGAAGGGATTTTAAGCTGCTCTGAGTCTCCTTTGGGTAGTGAAGGGCAGGGTATAAATCCAATATCCTCCTCCTCCTCTTCTTCTCCTGCTTCTGCTTCTTCTTGTACCCCAGGCCTTGAGCGGAGGGGTGTGTGTCAAAAGATCCATGGCCCTACCCCCCCCCCCCAACAGAGAGGGAACAAAGAAGAACAGCAGGCAGGTTTCCTCCTCCACTCACACCAGGCCCGGGGGGGGGGGGCAGTGATTCTGATGCTCCATCCTGGACTTTTCCCAGGGCCCTAAGACCGCCCCTACATTCAGACAACCAAGTCATCACCAAATGCTGCAGTCAGAAATAGGGATACCAAAGTTGCCTTTCCCAGAGATTTGAAAAATCTTCATTTTGGTTTTGTTTCCCCCTTGTGTAAATCAAACCTAGGAGTCTTTATTTTTCTGCCCTTTTCTGTTTCCTCATTCATTTATACCTGCTAAATGTATGCAACTTTTGAATCCATTCTGTATAAACTTTAAATGGTAAAAAAGTGACATTAATCAGCGTGAAAGAAAGCTAGAACCCTCAGCAGCAATAATGGGCAACACAAAAAGGCATGCAACAACAAAACATGAAGAAAAAAAGAAATGAAAAATGGCTGATTTGCCTCCCTAAAGAGAAGAAGAAGAGAATAAGATATTAGATTTATACCCTGTCCTTCACTACCTGCAGAGCAGGTAAAAGAGCAAAAATATTTCAAAGAGTTAGAAAAGTTGACAAGAAATTTCATCTGGGAAGGGAAGAAGCCAAGAATTAAGTTAAAATTATTGCAAGATTCTAAGGAAAGAGGAGGGTTTGTATTATCAGATTGGAAATTATACTACAAAGCGGCAGCACTCACATGGGTGAAGGACTGGATTACATTGGAAGACAGAAGACTTTTAAAACTGGAAGGTCATGACTTTATGTTGGGTTGGCACTCCCTTTGTTTGGTATCAGAAAAGTGCAAACCATAAGTACTTTAAGCAACACATGTTGAGAGCAGCATTAATAAAGGAATGGGAGCAATTCCTGAAACTACCTTACAACAAGATACCAAAATGGGTTTCTCCATTAGAAGCTTTTAGAAACCCAATGACATTCACAAAAGAACAGATGTGGAGATATCAAGACTTGTTAGATAGTCAAAACAAATTAATTCAACAAGAGATGCTAAAAGAAAAGGGTATTAAGCTGAATTGGTGGGAAAGAGCCCAAATAGAGTCTAGATATGTGAAAAATAAAATGATGGGATTCTATGATGTACCTGTAGAAATAGACAAAATTTCGTGGTGTGTTGAAGGGAAACATATTAAACTTTTTTATAAGTTGCTATTAGATGCGAAAATGTAAGATGAGGTGGTAAAAGAAGCAATGGTTAAATGGGCACAAAATATAGGTCATAACATACAACTAGAACAATGGGAAAAGGTATGGAAAGTTAATATAAAACTTACTAAAGCAGTTTCCTATAAGGAAAATATATATAAAATGTTTTATAGATGGCATATGACTCCTGAAAATCTAGCTAAATGGTATCCATGTATGTCAAATGTTTGTTGGACATACAACCGAAACTGGCTCTTTTTACCATATGTGGTGGTCATGTGATATTGTTAAAAATATTGGATATGGATACATGAGATAGTACAAAAAATACTTGACATAAATGTACCTTTTATACCAGAATTTTTATTAAATATTGTTCCACAAAACTATAATATACAGGATGTATATATGATTATACAAATTGTAACAACAGCTAGAATTTTATATGCAAAATATTGGAAAAAAGAAGAAACACCGTCAAAGGAAGAACTTATTTTCGGGTTGTTAGAGGCAGCAGAAACGGATAAATTAACTTTACAACTACATGAAAAACAAGAAACTGGCTTTGAAAGAAAATGGGCAAGATTTTATAATTGGATGCAAAATTATGTTGGAGAAATTAAAACCATGAAATGCAACAAAAACTATACAGACACAGCCTAGAAGACCTAGAGTTTACAAATATACTGTAACTTATGGTGGTGTAAGAGTATAGTATCCATTCTGTTAGTAGGGTTGCCAAATAATTTTCACTCACCAGCGGGGGAGGCCGCGTCCCGTCCGGGAGCAGTCCGCATGTGCGCGCGCAAAGCGCGCGCGCGGTTGGGGGCGTGGCCGAGCTCGTCGGGGGGGAACATATGGGTTCCCCCTGGGCCCCGATTCTGCCAGGGCGGGAATCGGGGGCTCCGAAGCGGGGGGTTACCCGCCCCCCGGGAACATTTGGCAAGCCTATCTGTTAGTAGCTTTTCTATTCTGTTTCTTGTGTCTTTTCATTTCGTTTCTTTGTAGGATCTTTCTATGAAACCAATAAATTATTTTCTTTTTTTTTTAAAAAGGAGTTGGCAACCCAACTGCCAGTGGGAGGGGAAACTGGCAAAAACCCACTCTCCTCTCCTCCACACTCAGAAAAGCTGTTCCATCAGAGGAGTTTGTTGCATTTCATGGCTACATTGGCAGAACAGCATCTGAAAAATAGTACCTATTATCTACACAGAGAGACACACTGTGTTCTGGGAAGAACTACTTAACTCCTTTAAAATCCTGCCTGCTTATCAAGATCATCTAGGGCTGCCAAGTGGGGGCGGGGGGCAAGTAAACCCCTGCTTCGGAGGCCCGATTTCCGCCGCTGCGGAATCGAGCCCCGGGGGGAACTCCGCCCCCCCCGAAGCGCAGCGTGGCTGCGTCACCACGCGCATCGAGGGACGGCTCCCAGAGCCCGGCAAGGCTCCCCTGCCGGTAAGATATTTTGACTTAGCAACCCTAAGATCATTGGAAATCGTACTCTTTCTCAGTTACGAAATGTCCTCCCCAAACTTTTTGCCCAGCATCTATAGCATGCTTCCCTTGAGAACCTCAGGGGTTCTAGAAATACTTTAAATATACTAAGCACCAGGTAAAAACTGTCCTGTTTATGAAAATTCAGTGCCAGAGGATGTGCTGATGGCCACGAGTTCAGGTGTCTTTAAAAGGGGATTTGACAAATTGGTGGAGGGGAGGTCTGTGATGGCTAAATGGAACTTCCGTGTTCAGAGGCAGTATACCTCCACATACTAGTTGCTGGAGGGGAATTTAGCCTCTCTGCCCCTATTCAGAGGTTTCCTGAGACTGGTCTCTGGGAGAAACACAACAGTGCTGGAGTGGATGGCTCATATTCTGAGCTGGTAGGGCTCTTTTTATTCACGTTTTGGTAAGATACATTTATGGCCTTTTATTTTTTAGCCAATATATTTTCAGCTCTCTCCCTACCTGCTCAAGGCAGTTTCCAAACATAATCACTTAATATCATAAACAACTACAAAATGACAAAACAATCACGAAAGCAGAAAACTCAGCGGCGCTTTGACCTGTTAACAGATACTGTTTCTTGAGTAGGTTTTGGTCAGTGTTGTTTTGCATTTTTTTCCCCTTGCATGTTTTTAATTTTGTTTGGGAGCCTCCTTTGAGAACACTGGCATGAAGGGGAGTGGGCAGTACAAATTTTTCAAATAGAAAAATGAATGTCCATCTAAGGAGCTCTCCTCCCACCATAACACTTAATGCATGCAAGTTGAACAAAACTACTTTAAGCAAGCTGGCAGAGAAGGGCTTCTTCTAGGGTACCACACTGCTGATATTAAATTTATCACAGGAGACACTTGAAATGGCTTCATTCCAAGATGGGGTGAATTAGCCTTGCTTGGGAAAAGAGCTATTTTCCTGACAAATATCAGGTGCAGGTAGTAAAATGTACTTCGTCGTGTCCGATGTGTCTCCAGCCTGTAATTAGCTATTAAAACATTACAAGTCTTGTGCTGTGTTAGCGAGCGCACTTTATTGCACTGTGAATAGGGACGCGGGCAAAAACATTTTCCTCCATGCCCTTACTTGGATAGCTTTCTGAGCAAGGCAAGTGCTAGGCTGGGCCATATTCGGGGAGGGAGGAACGCCTCCTTACAAAACAGAACTCAACATGGCAGCTTTTGGAGCTTGGCAAACCGAGATGTCTTTCAACTAACTGGCTTGCAGTGAAAAAAGATGACCGGGTGAGTGAACACCTTTCTCGCAAGGCAAGGCTAAAGCATTGGGGAGAACCTTCCTTGCAAGCGTAGAAAAAGATGTCCATGTGAAATAAGACACTGAGGCAGCCATGGTTGGATCCTCACCGCATTTTTAAAATTCCGAGATTTTGCTTGGAATTGTGGAGAGGGGGAAGATGGGGGATAATTGTTCTCTTCCCTGCAGTTCCCGAGCACCACACAAACACATAAACACACTCTTATTAGTCCTCAAAGGAAAATAGACTCTCTTTTTCCTTTAAGGACTGGTTCTGAATGGGAGGGTCAATTGGGGTGAGCAAAACCACACACGGGAAGAAAAGAGTTAATTCCCACCCATCTCCTGCACAGAGCCTCAATCCAAAGCAGTCCTGGTCTACACTGTGCACCTCCTTATCAGCATTTTTTAAAATGCAGGGAGGAGCCAATCACAGATCCAGTTTGCTTAGTAGAAAGGAAAAATTCAATTGAAATTGAGATATTTGAGCTGAACCAGACAACTTTCAAAGCTGGGTCTCAAGACAGCAGATAGGAATTGACCTGTTCCAACTGTAGGACTTTCTGCTGAGGCTCACAGGAACTGTGATAAGAGTTTCCTTGGCAGGTGACTTACGGCAGCCCCATGGAGTTTTCAAGGCTAGAGGTGGTTTTGCCCTTGTCTGCCTCTGTGTATCCCCCCCGGACTTCTGTAGTGGTCTCCATTCCAAGCAAAGCTCATTTCGGGGGGATCGCAGTTCCCCTGGGTGAGGTATGGGGGGCGGGGCACATGATGAAGCCCCGCCCCCTGCTTCCGGCCGCTCCGCTTCCGGCCCTCATTCAGCCAGGAGGAGGCAGGAGAAGAGGGAGGGTAAGTTGCTTCCTCCCTGCCTCTCCCCACCCCTGCCTGCCTGGGGCCAGGGAGGGCCTTCGCGGGGCTTCCTTGCACTCCCACCGGCCTTGCAGGTCAACCGCCAGGCCCCTCATGGGGCTCGGCAGTGGAGCTGCAAGGCCGGCGCCGGCGGCCGGGAACATTGGGAGCGATGTGTGTGGCCTTATGACACACTTCCGGTGATGTCAGGGGGTGTGGCATATGCTAATGAGTTATGCTAATGAGTTCCCCTAGCTCTTTTTCTACGAAACGACCCCTGGTTCCAAGCACTAACCAGGGCCAACCCTCCTCAGCTCCTGAGCTTCGACAAGATCGGGCTAGCCTGGGCCATCCACATCAGGGCAAGAGATCGAGGATAGTACCTGAAGTCCATCTAAAGCATATTGGTGGTCTGTTCAGAGGTTTCTCTCCAGGTCAAGCAAATGTTCCCTATTTAATTTCTTTTTCTATTTTTTTGTCAGTGTTTTCAGTTCTCCATTTTTTGCTGTTGGTTTTATACAGTGATTTGTGTTGTGTATTCCCATTGTACGGTTCTTATATGCAACTGATATCGTATTTATAAATACAGCATAAATATACATATATACATATACATATACATATACATATACATATATATATATGTATATATATATATATATATATATACACATATATATATATAACCACACACACATATGATTTATTGTTACACAAATAATCTTGTAAAATGTGTACATTTGATGTGGGAAATTCAGTGCAAGGAACCTGATAAAACACCCCTAAAATAGATAAGCACAGATTCAAGATGCATGAGGGATTTTCATGTAGAAACACCAGGAATGAGAAATTTGAAACCGTCCTTAGGTAAGACATTCATCGGAATGTTAAGGGGAATAGTTCCATTTCTGAAACTTGCTCCTGGCTTGCCTCTTCACCAATAACTCAAATTCCAAACCTTCCATTTCTTGACATTCTCCTCTTCCTCCCCCCTCTCGCTGCTTGCAAGCATGAACCAACCGTGTGGATTCCCGCTATCACTGTCAAGCCACGGGGGAGCTTTCTTCGTGTATTTTGTTCACTAGTATTTTGACATTGTTAAGTTAAAACAAGCTCACTTCACACTCGGGCCAGAGCTGCAACATTCTCCTTTGATCCTAAGGTCAACGCGGCCGCTCCCCACCCCCACCCCTGCCGAGCTGCCTTGTGGTTTGTTTTCAAATGTTCAGCCGAGAGCTGGGATTCCAGGAAGGCTCTGTCCTTACAAGGAGCAGAAATATCCAGAGCCTGAAAGGACAAAAATTAATTGCTGCTGCCCAAAGTCCAAGTGTGGGAAACGTTCCTGGGCCTTTTACAGTTTCGGTTCCCGCTTTGTGAGTTGGGCTTTCCTACTGAGGCCCAAGGCATTTACCAGAGCGGGCTCACGTTCCTCTCTGGCCCTTCCCAGGCCTGTATGCCAGGTGAGCCAATGTTGCGATCTATTACAGACAGAACCAGGAACCTCCAGATTAAGCATGAGTTTACAACATGGGTCATTTCTATTCCCTTTAAATTTTGTGTCCTACTATTGCAAGCGCCCTAGCCTGGATGGCCTAGGCTAGCCCGAACTTGTCAGATCTCAGAAGCTACGCAGGGCTGACCCTAGTTTGGACTTGGATGGGAGACCACCAAGGAGGCAGACAAAGGTCAGTCACTGAGAGGAGGCGCAGGGCGCTGTTCCTGTTGGCAGCAGAGGAGAGGACTTGAAATAATGGGTTTAAATTAAGGGTGGGAAGGTACCGGTTGGAACTTAGGAAAAACTTTTTGACAGTAAGAGTGGTTCAACAGTAGAATCAGCTGCCTAGGGAGGTGGTGAGCTCCCCCTCACTGGCAGTCTTTAAGCAGCAGCTGGACAAACGCTTGTCAGGGATGCTCTTGGCTGATCCTGCATCGAGCAGGGGGTTGGACTGAATGGCCTGTAGGGCCCCTTCCAGCTCTGTGAATCTATGAAACCACCTCTGAATGTCTCCTGCCTTGAAAACCCTATGGGGGCCGCCATAGATCAGTTGCGACTTGATGGCACTTTCCTCCACCACCACCATTAATTGCCATCATTTTGGTTCCCCTAATCTCTGTTGCTGTAGGTAATCTTATCTATTTACTTAGGAAACATGTGTTGTGTCTGCAGAGGCCTACACAAGGGGGCTCACAAAGTATAACAGTGCAATAAAATCACAGAAGCAGCAACATAAAAATGACAAAATGACTGATAATAAACAAACCGTAAAAAGAAGTAAAAAGGTAAAGGTTTCCCTTGCTCGAAAGCCAGTAAAATCTGACTCTAGGGGGCGGTGCTCATCTCCGTTTCCAAGCCAAAGAGGCAGCACTGTCTGAAGATGTCTCTGTGGTCATGTGGCTGGCATGACTAGACGCCGAGGCGCACAGAACGCTGTTACCTTCCCACCGAAGTGGTACCTATTTATCTACTTGCAATTTCTTGCTTTCGAACTGCTAGGTTGGCAGGAGCTGGGGCCAGAGACGGGAGCTCTATCCGTCATGCAGCACTCGGGTCTCCAACTGCCAAACTACTGACCTTCCAGTCTGCAGTTCATTGTCTTAACCTCCGAGCCACCATAAAAATAAGCCAAGGCATAAAAAAACATCAGAACACAACAGACTAAAAACTGATTTTCATAAAAAAGAGTCTCCAGGCAAGAAGCAGACTATAATTCAGCTTTGGAAAGATAAAAGCCCCTCAGTTAAATACTGAGGTAAAAAGAAATGTTTTGGCCTGGCGCCAGTTTGGTGCAGTGGTTAAGATCAGTGGACTCTAATCTGGAGAACCAGGTTTGATTCCCCACTTCTCTACATGCAGCCAGCTAGGTGACCTTGGGTCAGTCACAGTTCTCAAAAAGCTCTCTCAGCCCCACTTACCTCACAGGATGTCTGTTGTGGGGAGAGGAAGGGAAGGAGAGTAGGCTTGCCAAGCCCCTCTGGGGGTGGGTAAACAAACTTAGGGTCCAGTGGCACCTTTAAGACCAACAAAGGTTTATTCAAGGTGTGAGCTTTCATGTCCTTTGTTGGTCTTAAAGGAGCCACTGGACTCTAAATTTCTTCTACTGCTTCTGACCAACGTGGCTGACTACCTGGATACATTGTTTCTTAGGTTTCTTTTAAGTCATTTCAGTGCCATTCTACCTCATTCATGCCAAGTATCTGTCTGAATCCACTTCACACAGTTTATAAATTTAAAGTAACTTGTAAATCATTTCATTCCTTTAAAAGTATTTCGTGATTAAGTACAGAATTGTCCATCATTGTGTTGTTCTCACAACACAACACTGCTTACCAAGGCTCACTACTGGCTCCCTGACCTGGGAGCCATCAGGGGTACATTTCCCCACTCTTGACAGCTCCAGGACGCCATCCTGTCATCTCCCAGCAGATTATTAAGTAGTGAATTAATTGCTATTATCTATTAATTATTAGTTAATTGCTGTGATTCGTAGCCCATCCCATCACAAAGACAGGAGGTACTTGTTAAAACTGTAAATCTCTGCAAATATTAACATAGAACCTTTGAAGAAGAAGAGGAGGAGGAGGAGGAGGAGGAGGAGATTGGATTTATACCGTGTCCTTCACTCGGAGCTTTTCCCTTCCCCTCCCGACAACAGGTAGGTGGGTGTGAGAGAGCTCTGAGAGAACTGCTCTTGCAAGGACAGCTCTGACAGAACTATGGCTTGCCCAAGGTCATTCAGCAGCTGCAAGTGGAGGAGTGGGGAATCAAACTGGTTGTGCCACTATGATGCAGTGAAGAACTGCATTTAAATCCCATCTCAGCCACATAGCTCACTGGATTACCTCAGACCTATCACACTCTCTGACTATTCACCTTAAAGGATCGTAGCAAGGGTATGCATAATGCCCCAAGGCAGTGGTTCCAATGAACAGAGAAATGTGCAGCTTCCTCCCACTGATGGCATTGTATGAATAGAGGTTGGATCAATTTCCTTGTATCCCAATGTGCATTGCATTGCAGGCACACACCAACATCTACATCGTATGTAGGCATGGTTCCTAATCCATAGAGTTGCCAGCCTTCAGGTGTTCCCTGGAGAACTGCCAGAATTAAAACTGATCTCCAGATTACAGAGATCAGTCCCCCCTGACAAAATGGCTGCTTTGGAGAGTAGACGCCATGGCATTATACCCTGCTGAGGTCCCTCTCCTCCCAAACTCCACCCCCACAGGCTCCACCTCCCAAATCTCCAGAGTTTGCAACCCTACTAATCCTGCAAGGGAATCCATGCATATAAACGACTTCCTGCACTCATACCTCCCTCGCTGAATCAAGGCGTAAAAGCAGGGCCAAGTGGCACAGAAGCACAGTGTGCTATCGAGTTCAGAATCTGTCTGATAATTTGAGGTTTCATTTTTTAAAGCTCTGAATTTCTAGTCCCTCTGGCTGTGAAAATCTTACAGATTGTTGAAGATTTCCCAGTTGTCGGAGGCAGTTTTACCGTGCTGCTGACTCCTTACCCCTCCTAACAGCTTCCAGAACCAGAATCAATTAGTTATCACGATAACAAACGGCAGAATACCTTGTGCTCAAATTGCATGATTCAGGCAGGGTTGTGAATTTTAGGTTTTCTTAGTACAGAATTTGAGTTGCCGGGGAATACATTTTTAAATTATTATTGCAGAACTGCGGAGGAATACTTTAAAAATTATTATTGCAGAATACCCACTGCCCTGCAGAGTTTGGGGCTTATAGGAAAGAGCACAACCTGAATACATGAGCCAAATCTCTGGCAAATCTCTTTTCCCAGAACTCTCATCCATTGAATTGGAGGGGGGGGCAAGCTCTTTGGTAAAACGAGACAAACTTGCCCTCTCCTGTGTTTATTTATCTAAAATTATTTAACTAGGTCACCCTACTGAGATCAATCTGCCATTGACAGAGGTAACGTATCCCCCCTCCCCACTCCCTACATCTCCCGTCAAGTGAGCTGCACAGTTCTATGCCGCTTTTGTGATTCAGGGTAGCCCCCTGCCCCCCACCCCGCCCCTCCAACCACACCATCAGTCGAGAGCTTTCCAAATTCAGTGCACATGTTAAAAGTCGGTGCCATCTGATCCAGATTAGAGAAAGGCCCACGCTGGGATCCTCTGACCAGGTCTGGATTCTAGCTGTGGTCCTTCGCTAATGCACTTACACGGATTTCATAATTAGAAGGCATTTTACATTTTGATATATTATTATGTCTAAATGCTAGTTTTTAACGCAGAAAGAAGGATTTGCTGTGGAAGGGAGGGGTTCCCCACTCCGTGAGCAGCCAATTCTGTCTTGGTTTCCATGGCTGGTCTTAAAACATATTAACTAATTTCCCTGCAGATATGTATTTTTGAAGGGGGGGGGGGAAACAGCCTCTCTCTTTGGGCAGAGTTTAACATGAGAGGACTTTCTACAGAGCTTGTTTTCAATATTGATCCACACGTTACTGATTTAATACACCTAACAATGGTAGTGTGTGAATGAGACAATTAATGCAGCTTTGAGAGCGTGAATGATATAGGTACTTGCTTCAGAAGCCCACAATTGGCCACAATTCACACCCCTGGTTTTATGGACCTGGCATCATCTCATCAGGAGAGTGAAAAGAAAGTCAAGCTACACATTTCTGGAGGGGGGTGGAATTCAACATTATGGGAACAGTTTTCCCCTTTCCTTTACAGACTGGCTTGGATGCCATTTAAGTTTATTTTAGGTGGTAGAATTTCCACCCAAGAAGCATGACTTTCTTGCCTCTCCTCACCGACTATAGCCCCCAGGGGTCATTTCGTAGAAAAAGAGCTAGGGGGACTCATTAGCATTAGCATATGCCACACCCCCTGACATCACCGGAAGTGTGTCCTCCCCACAGCCGGCGGCGACCTCCAGCGGGCACCAGCAGGGAGCTCCAGGCCCCGCCCTCCCGCACCTCACCCGGGGGGATGGCGTCCCCCCGCGTCCCCCCCAAATGACCCCTGATAGCCCCAAATGTCTCCCCAAATACTGCTCCTGTGGGGTGGAGGACCCCTCCCCCAGGAATAGCATCTTGTGTAGCTTGAGGACTGCTTCAGGAAGTGGAAAAATGAAAAACAAACAAAAACCTGTTCAATGGGATCCAACTTGCTATTTCCCTAATCAAAAATGCATTCCACTGATTGCTTTTATCCCTAGTAAGGGGGGGGGGGGATATCTCTAATATATGAACTGTGTTGTCGTAGTTTTGAGTATCAGGCTAGAATCTGGGAAATCCTGCTTCAAACCCCACAATGCCTTGAAGTTTACTGGATTACCTCAGATCACTGACACACACACACACTCTCTCTCTCTCTCTCTCTCTCTCTCACTCACTCTCTCTCTCCCCCTCCCTCCCTCCCTCCCTAGCCTGCAGGGGCAAGAGGGATAACCATATACACTGCCCAGAGCTCCTTTGAGAAAGGGTGGCATAAAAATTTACTAGATAAGTTATCCATCTGCTTTCTCGACTGGATCTAGAAACAGCCAAGGGGAAGTCATTTTCAATCACAGAAATGACATGGAGCTAACCCACCCTTCCTCAGGCCTGTGGCCCTGATCCGTATCACCCTTCTCTCCCTCTACACACAGCTAACATAAGGCTGTGAGTTTCAACCACAAAACAATCTCTTGTAAGGATTTGTTCTGGAGTGTAAACTGCCTTGGAAAACCAGACTGAAGACCTTTTCAGGAAAGGGACAGGGTTTGTGTGACCCTATTGATACTTCTTCCTGCTTGACGACAGACGACCTAAATTGGGGTCAGGTAGGCTGGGCTCCAGTGGTACTTGTCCTCTCTCACGCATCAGTCCCAGAACTTGAGATGTGAAGAACTTTAAATGAAACAGGTTTCTGGGTACTGTTTCATCATCGTATATTAATAATATAATTTCAAACGGATCATGCTTCCAGACTGCCATCAAAATGCAAAAAGCTTGAAGATTCAATCTGGATGAAAATGTTAAATGCCGTGCACAGAATTCTATACATTGTAATCTGTCCATCACCCTTTTATTCCACCCTTCCTCTGTGGAGCTCAGGGTGGCCCGCATGGTTCTCTCATCCTCCATTTTGCCTTCACAACCAGTAGATTAGACTGAGAAGGTGTGACTGTCACCCAGTGAGTGGAGACTTAAATCCCTGTCTCCTAGTTCCTAAGGTTGTTTTTTTTAAAAAAAAAAATTAATTTCATTAAGAAAAATATTCAAAGATAACATAGGTCAGTGACAAAACATCAACCAGTAACAAGATCAACAAAACATCAACAACAGAATTGAGATACCTATACAAGGCAGACTTCAATATTACCTTATACAGAACTTAATCATTACAAGAAGAGGAGGAGGAGATTGGATTTATATCCCACCCTTCACTCAGAGTCTCAGAGCGGCTTACAAAGTCCTCTCTCTTCGCCTCTCCACAACAGACACCCTGTGAGGTAGGTGGGGCTGAGAGAGCTCTGATGGAAACTGCTCTTTTCAAGAAATAAATTTAAAATAACGATGATTGCTAAAGGAATATGGGGAATCTACATTGTTTAAAAGTTTCTCCAATACTGGGTACCCCTTATCCGGGAAGTTTGACTCAAACATAGGATACTCATTTGCCCTCTTAACATCCACTGTTTTATCAACAATTATATCCTGGTTCCTAAAATGACAGCCTTACTATGTCATCACACTGGGTCACAAGCAGTGCACTTAATGGTGAGTAGAGGGATTCAAAATGCCAAGCGTAATGAACGGAGGTCAAAACTGTGATACAGTGCAGTGTCAGACCGGTGAGACCTGGGTTCAGATCTCCCCTCCACCATAATGCTCACTGGATGATCTTGTAGTTGCTTTGTTTCAAACTGCATACTGCACAGGGCAAATGATGATGATAAAAACAACTAAGGCTGTGATCCTGTGCACATCTACCAGCAAGTAAGCCATGATGAACATAGTGGGACTTGCTTCTGAGTTAACATTCATGTGATCAAACTTTAAATAACTAAAGACTAGCTCAAAGCTCAACTCTGTGACCTCTGAGGAGACTGACTATTGCATGTCTGCATGAGTCATGGGACCAGGAACATTTGCATTTTGGGCATTATATTTTTTATCCCATTTTTCAATAGAATTGGTTCTCAAACCAATTCACAGGAATTTAGATAAATCAGTGTGAATGACATTAATGTGTTTCTAGGATGGGATTTTCACCTGGAGCTGGATCCAGACTTGATCAAAAGGTGCCTTCTGGCATCCAGGTGTTTAAACTGCCCCTCTTTTCCAGGGACCATTCCTCTTTTCTCTGACTTGTCCCTGCTAAATCCCAGGCCACTTTGTAGAGATTTGGGGGGTATATTTTCAAAAGATTTACTAGCACTGCAGCCACACATAGCAGAATCGAAGAGTTTTCCATTGTCCACGTCCATCAATGGCTACCCAAAGATCAAATGTTGCTCAATGCATTTTAGAGCAGCCATTTTTATAATACATGCCACCAGCTCCCTGGTGAAATTCAGCACCTTCACAAGCATTTTAAAAGGCAACCATTATGGTCAGTTTACTCATGCAGATGTTTTGGATGCAATCGCAGAGTCAATTAACACGGTGTACAGCAGGCAGAGACGAGACTACACAATGGGTAATTCCCAAGAGAACACTGATGCTTGGGCAGTGATCCTTGATGTACAAATAGGCAGGTTGTGTGTGAACAAAAATATTCCTATTTTCACCTACAAAATATTGGTGGGTATGAGTGTGGTTGTCAAATGAACGAGACCAAAAATTCTACAGGTTCTCCAAATAGGTTTGTGTATCTGTTTCTCTCTCTCCAGAATAGGAGAATATTGTAGGAGCTCCTGAAATCAGGACTACTTCTGAAAAGTTCAAATTAATGATGTACAACTATGTCCTCCCCCCCCCCCCATTTAGGTTCATTTGTTATACACGTATTCACAACTAACACATCGATAACATTAAAAATCATAACAAAGTTTGAGTCCGGTGGCACCTTTAAGATCAACAAAGTTTTATTCGAAGTGTAAGCTTCCTTGTGCAAAGCAGACTTCTTCAGATTGAAAGCCTACTTTTTGTTGTTGTTGTTGTTCACTCGCACAGTCGAGTCCGACTCTTCGCGACCCCATGGACCAGATCACGCCAGGCCTTCCTGTCTTCCGCCGTCCTCTGAAGTTTGCTCAATTTCATGTTCGTTGCATCTATGACACTGTCTAACCATCTCATCCTTTGCCGTCCCCGTCTTCTTTGACCTTCAATCTTTCCCAGCATCAGGGTCTTCTCCAGAATAAACCGTTGTTGGTATTAAAGGTGCCCCTGGACTCAAACTTTGTTCTGCTGCTTCAGACCAGCATGGCTGACCACCTGAATTAAAAATCATGTAAATATAATTTTTAAAATTTGGCATGAAGAAAGGCAAAATTGTCTTTAAAAATACAGGATTGATCCACTCGGGGGGGGGGAAACAAAAACAATACAATTATTTTTTAATCAAAACAGTGAGCTACAAATTCTCTAGCAGCTATCATTCTCATTTGAATTTCTCCCTTTAATTTGTCTTTCTGAATTGTCCTGTCTTGTTTCCAAAGAACAGATGAATTAACATCTCTCTCTCTCTCTCTCTCTCTCTCTCTCTCTCTCTCTCTCTCGTTTTGTTTACAAATTTTGTACTGAACCCTGAACTTGTGCAGGTCACCATAGATTTCAGGCACTTCAGCTCATCTGCATCGTTTCCCCCTTCCCCACAGTGCTGATGTACGCATTGATAAAGCACTGTACTCTTGATACATTTTCAGCAGTATCATGATCTCTCATGTAAGGTCTCTTATGTGCTGGGTGTACCTGCACATCAGTAAAGCTGTGCACAAAAAGAATTTGGAAACAATGATATGCACACAATCACACCAAATCACAGTATTTATTTTCAGTGTTTTATGGAGGCAAGTTAACTGAAGGAACTCACTGTGGGCAAATTTCATATGATTCTGGAACTGAATTCAGACTAATTAGAATTAAGTCAAATTGAGTTCAGACTAACTAGAATTCAAGAAGACTAGAACACAGTGCAGACAAAAATTCCAGAATGAGAGAGGAACGGAATGGGGGAAATCAGCTTGCCCTGACCTGAAACTCACATGTTCTGCTCTTTAAGTGTTGACTACTCTGTGACAGCTCAACTGCTACCACAAGAAAATACAGTATGTTGTTCAGCCAAATTTATATTGCCATATTAACATAAAAGTATAACAAATACAGAAGGATTGGTTCAGGCGAGGAACAGCCCCAAGGCTTAGTCTGGATGTGAAACAAGCTCTGAGCATTCACAGAGTTCATTTCCAGAATTATTGAGTAGCCGTAGCCAGACCATACAGACATCTGGGACTGAGGTTCAGCACATTTTAGAAATTAAGCACATCATACGAATCAAGCTGGGAAGCTCAGGACTGTACTCCTCTGTACCTGGAAAGGGAGAAGGCTTCTGAGCCTGTGCAGAGTGCCTTTCTTTCACAGTGCTGATTTACTCCATTCCGACTCCAAAACATTCCAGCACAACTCCTTCCTTTAGCCCAATTACACATCATTAAAGGGGCCCCGAAGATGAAAGGAAGCCAAGGTGTTTCAAGCAGGTGACTGCCCTCCAGCTCCCGGCACACCTGGATAAGACTAGATTCCTAAATCCCAAAAGGGTTTTCTGGGCCTAGTTCCAAAACTCAAGCATGGGTCCCCCTCCCTCTGGAAGAGAAAAAAACATACACACATGGGAGATTTCCCAATATGCATATCATTTTGCACAAAATATCTAGCAACGTGCTGGCTGACCCAGATCTAAAGAAAGGACAACTAGGCACACCTTCTCTCCCAGTCAAACATCAACCCCTTAGCCAAACCTTACACCTACGCACAACCATGCCACTAAATAGATAAATCCTTCCATGTTGAAGAACAGCAAAAGTTGGGCTAAGGTATTCCTTTTGGCGGGGGGAATACTGCAAAACCTTGAAATGCAAACATTGTAAGATAATATGTTGACATATCATTTCAGGTCACCACTGAAAAGGGAAACAAATATATTAGAAAGTGCCACCCATGTGTAG
>NW_015175971.1:634300-652178 GCF_001447785.1 Gekko japonicus | reverse complement strand
GCCAGGATAGCAAGAGGGGAATCGAAACAAATGCATTATACATGCTTGGAGCTGACTAAATGCTAGATGGTCCTTCAATAGATTGTATGGGTAAATAGCAGGTGGGGGGGAAATACCATTCAGAGTGGGCCCACGGAACAAGGGAGAGGGGAATAACCCTTTCCTGCCCTGCTGTTTCCTGACCCCAAATGGCACCCTGGATCTGCTGTGTGCCTCTTTGGGAGAAACATCCAGGCAACGTTTTTATATTTCTACCGGTACACCAGCAGCAGCTCTGAACAGAGGGGGCTGTTTGTCAGGAAAATGACAATTGGGGGGGGGGTTCTAAAAGCCTGGGCCGCAGCTCTGATTTAATCATTTAGCAATTAAAAATGTGAGGGGGGCGGGGGGGGGGGGGGTGGGGGGGGTGGGAGATCCCTTCATGGATCTTCCAGAGCTTCATCTTGTCTGACCCTCAGGCTTTGGCTCAGCTGGTGATGGAGACAAAGGATTCCAGCCGAAGACTTCATGGAAAAGATTAAGCACCGAACACTTCTTTTGGAATTCCTGAGATGTTTTGCCTGAACAGGAGGGTTCTCATTCTGCCTGCAGTGTTTAGGCTCTAGGAATTTCACTAATCTTACCAAAACTCTTGTGGCTTCCTTTGAAATTCCTCCAGCCCTTTTTCGGAGTGGGAGCTGCTCTCTTCCCCACTCATTACCTACACGCTGGGTGGGGGCCTTCACACTTCACACGGCTCTTTAATGCCGACAGCTGAGGTCAGCGTTCAAAACCCTGTTTGCTGTGCCCCAACATTCTGAAGTGAGGTGGGAGGACGGTAGAAACTGGGCTTTTAGGGTTGTCGGCCTCCAGGTGGGGCCTGGAAATCTCCTAGAATTACAGTTGATCTCCTGACTATGGAACTGCTTCGGAGGGTGGGTTCTATGGCATGATACCCCACTGAGTTCCCTCCCCTCCCTAAACCCTGACTCCCCAGGCTCCACCCCACAAATCTCCAGGAATTTCCCAATCTAGAGTTGGAAACCCTAAAGCTTCCTTGCTGCAAAGGCTTCCCTGGTGCCCAGCCTGTATTCTTTTAGGCCGAAATCCTAAGCATACCTACCTGAATAGTAAGTCTCACTATGGTAGGCCTCTGAGTAAGCAGGCTCAGGAATGGTTGTAAGTTTTCCATAGCAATCTGAGATCTTCCTAAGAAGCTCTTCTCTGTGTCTGAAATCATCGCCAGGATTTTAATGACTTGCCTTTTTTACAGCAGGAGCTCTGGGATTCTGGAGCTCCAGGGACACTCACCTGGCTGCTGAGGCCATTTTGGCTGCTGACTGAAAGTAGTATTTTTGATGAGAGCTTGCCTCTTTCCCACAGAGTCATTTGATTTTTGCATTTGATACTTAAATGACTGGTTTTCTCCAGGGCTTTTTTTGTAGAAAAAGTCCAGCAGGAACTCATTACCATAATAGGCCACACCCAACAGCATATTAGGACACACCCTGGACAGCACAGCTCATTAGCATATTAGGCCGCACCCCATGTCTTCCCTTGGCTTGCCCGGGCACCCCGCGGCTGTGTGGCGTCCGGGCAAGCCGGCCCTTGGTCAGGCCAGGGAAGGCACGGGGAGGCATTTAAATGTCTCCCCGATCTTTCCAGGGCCCCCCCTGACCCGCCCGCCTCAGAGTCGCCGGAGGGGGTCACTCCCCAGGCCTTCACTCTGTAGCCACGCATGCAGAGGTTTTGGCTGTAGTGGGCGTGGCCAACTCTGGAGCCAGCCGGAACTCCATTCCTATGCGTTCCTGCCCAAAAATAGCCCTGGTTTTCTCTACCATTCCCTAATCATTCAGAGGACACAGTTCAGGACAATAAATTTGCTTTTCCTCTGAGGAGCTCAGGGCAGCATACCTGACTCTTCCACCGCCATTTTATCCTCACTACAACACAGGTCTCATCAGATCTTGGAAGCTAAGCAGGGTCAACCCTGGTTAGTACTTGGATGGGCAACCACCAAGGAAGTCCAGGGTTGTGACACAGAGGCAGGCAATGGCAAAGTACCTCTGTTAACCTCTTGTCTTGAAAACCCTACAGGGTCACCATAAGTCAGCTGTGACTTGATGGTACTTTCCAACAGTGTTTCCTCTAAACTGAGTTAGGCTGCGATCACACACACTAAATCATCCACTTTCAATCCACTTTCAATGCATTTTTGAATTGGATTTTGCCAATCCACAAAGTAAAAATTTAGTTGGAAAGTGCATTGGAAGTGGACTGAAAGTGGATTATTTAGTGTGTGTGACTGCAGCCTTATTGTGAGCTAAAGTAAAGGTAAAGGTTTCCCTTGCTCAAAAGCCAGTTGAATCTGACTCTGGGGGTGGTGCTTATCTCCATTTCCAAGCCGGAGAGCCAGAGTTGTCCAAAGACTTTTCCGTGGTCATGTGGCCGGCATGACTAAATGCCAAGGGGCACAGAATGCTGTTCCCTTCCCACCGAAGCGGTACCTATTTATTTACTTGCTATTTCTTGCTTTCAAACTGCTAGGTTGGCAGGAGCTGGGGCCAGAGACAGGAGTCATGTGGCACTCAGGTCTCGAACTGCCAAACTACCGACCTTCCAGTCTGCAGCTCAGCATCTTACCCTCTGAGCCACCGCTGCCCTCGAGTGTGAGCTGAGTTCGAGCTAGCTCACAGTTTTTTAGCTTCTGGATGACACATTTTCGTCTTAGCTCAGGAAGCATGGCTCCAGAGCAAACTAATTTATGTGGCAGCCAAATCGCTCGCTCACAACTTTAATGCCAGTAGTTCACAAAGTAGAATTTTTGCTCACAAGACTCTGCAGCTTAGAGGGAGCATCGCTTTCCACCACCACCACAGCACATATGTACCACTGTGAGCTCCTTACAGGAAGGGCGAGACAAAAATGTGATAGGATGACTTACTGTAGCACATGCTTGAGGGAGGATTGTTTACCAAGGGGAGGCACATGGAACTTGCTGCGGTATAAAATGGAAGCTGCTCTCTGAAGACAAGCCAATCCTCACCTGCCGGTAGCTCTGTCTGCTGCTAGCAAGGCAAAAACATAACGTGCCCATAACCTTTCCTTGGAGAGACATGCGTGCCCCCCAGCAGTTTCATTTCTATGAGACACTGGTGGGGGAGGGAGCAGCTCTAGAGAGCTCAAGCACAATGTGCCCCATTGGACAAAAATGATTGTAGCTGCCTTTAATCTGTTGGTTTTGCAGAGTACACCAGGGAGTTGATTCAAGAGTACAGAAAAGGCCTGAGAGGTTTTGAAGCCATGCCAGTGCTGGAACAAACAGAAGCACCTATGAACTCCCCCCTCACAACCCAAAAGTAAATGGGAGTAGCAATTATGTTCTAAAGCATCCAAGTTAAAGCGTGTAACTAAACTTGTTGGCTTAAGCTGTAAAATCAGCCAGGGTCTGTCCTGGACTCCTCACTTTATTAACATTTGGTTTATTATCACAATTAATACAGTACATTTATGGTTATGAGTCTGATGAAAACCTGTGATGATACAGTTGCTAAATATTAGGTTACTTAATACGCCCTCTTTTATTTGTACACATCCCATTTGGGGGGCATGAACACCAGAGAACAATGTCATTCATATTGATCACAATTTTGCAAGTGGCTTATGTTGTTTGCCTCTCCTCCATTTTATCCTCACAACAATCCTGTGATGTAGGTTAGGCTGAGAGTATATGACTGGCCCAAGGTCACCCAGCAAGCTTCCATGGCACAAGTCGGGATTCAGACCTGGGTAGGTATCTCAGATCCTAGTCCGACAGAGAATTTTGGAAGAAAACCAGCTTATGTTTTAGAGATTACAGGAAAGCTTTTGACTATGTGAAACATGAAAGGCTATGGTGGGTTTTACAAGAAAGGGGCGTGTCACAAGATCTCATTGTTTTGATACACAACCTATGCTGTGTACTGTTGGGACAGAATATGGAGAAACAGAATAGTTTCCAGTTGGCAAAGGCAGCATCAGACAAGGATGTTATTTTCTCTCCCTCTCTCTTCGGTGTGTATGCAGAACATATTATAAGGAAAGCTGGATTAGATTTAGATCAAGGGGGCCAGGGGGCCAGATCCAGCCTGTCCAGGGCTCTTATGCTGTTCAGTCGCTCACTTAACAAAGCAGTCAGAGAGTGATTCAGCAAGAACACAACTTTATTCTTCAACTCGAACACAACTCCAACACGGATCAACATCTGATAGCCAGAACAGAACAGTTCAGCTTTTTCATTGCAGTTGTCCTGCTTTTAAACTTTCCTGGCTAATGTAGCCACACCCACTGTACAATACGGTTGTTCATATAAGGACCAATCACGGACATTCCCGCTCAGGGTGCTTGCTGTAACGTGATTGGCTAGGTGCTTCCTGGGCTAGCAATGCGATTGGATGGATTTGGATCCTAGCCCAGGACGAAGCTCAACATGGCAAGTCAATTAGATGTTTCACAAACATCATGTATTCAATGGCAGCTATTGAATACATTACATATGAGGCCCGCGAGCAACTGATGCAAGGGAGGGAGTACTGGGGGGAGTGGGCGGAGCCACCCCATTATGGCTTTAGCACAGCAGAACAACCTCGCCTGCAGCAGTCAAGCATCGTAGGAGCATCTGCCCAGCACTGCACTGGTGTCTCTCCGGTCTGCCTCTGAGTTTTCCTCTGCACCCCCCTTCCACCCTAGGGGGCCTTGCAGTGAGGACACACCGGCTGCTGTCCTTTATACACTTTCTATCTCCAGTACCTGGCATTACATTTTATGGCATACATGGCCCGGCCCGACAAAGAGACATTTATGTCAGATCCGGCCCTCGTAATGAATGAGTTTGACGCCTCTAATTCAGATGAAGGTGTTGTGAAAACTGGTGGAAGGAACATTAACAATTTGAGATATGCAGATGGTACCACATTACGGGCAGAAAATAGTGAAGACTTGAAACAACTACTGCTGAAGGTTAAAACCGGAAGTGCCAAAGCAGGATTACAGCTGAACATCCAGAAGTAATGACTGCTGGGGAATTACACAACTGTAAGGCTGATGATGAAGAAACTGAAATTGTTAAAGATTTTCTATTCCTTGGCGCCATCCTCATCAAGCATTTATACCCAGTAGGAATCAGCAGCAGCCAAACCTCTTCCTGAGGGGCGGAGCTATGCAGGCTGCCAATGTTCCCTTAACAGAGCCCCCTGCTGGACCCATTTATACTTGCAACAGAAAGCCCGGCTTCTTTCATGAAAAGGAATCAAGTTGTGGCCCTGATGTTAAGGAACGGATGTAATTTAGAAGACCACTTATCTGGAAACACTCGGGTGCACTGTCTGGTCCTTTTCTTTCATTCTCCACTCTTACAGTTTAAAGAGGACAAAAGGAAGGTGTACTTGCTACTAAAATTTTATTGAACTTCCCTTTTCAGCTGTGAAGTCAATACAGTTATAAAGGAAGAAAGCCTTCTATGCTGTTGGTAGTGGCATTCCAATTTCTCCCCGCTGAGTAATATTTTACCCAGAAACTTGCTCAAGAGGAGAGATGCAGGTGCTTTGATATACATCTTCTCTGTGTTGCTGTTGTGTTTTATCCCAAGCAGAATACAAAACAGCTCCTTTGTTATCTTTCTTTTTTGCACCCGGAGTATTCAATTTCGCCCCAAATGTTCTCCTTGCGATCCAGAAGGGATAGAAAATAAAGAAGAAAAAGAGACAAACCACTTGTGGAAACATTTGGGAGGAATTGCCCTGATTTCTTCTCCTCTGATACAGAAACAAACAAACAAAAAAATTGAATCTCCTTTGTTCAGAGGTGCATAGAGAATCACAGATACTCAATCAACTGTGCTAGGGGTCCCCGAAGGTACAAACATTGTATGGGAATGGGCCTTTTTTTTTTTAGGTTCAGCATGTTTGGGATGGTTGGTTATAGCTCAAATGAGATTAAGGTAACCTCCAGCTGAACATTTCTCAGGCTGATGAATGGAACAGAGGAAACTGCTTGACAGGTCACCGGCTTTGCATCTTTGTGTGAGCTGAAGTTTTTCTTTTCTTTTCTTCTCTTTTCTTTTTCTGTTGCAAGCACAAGCATGTAAGTAAAACATCTCCAGCAGTGCGACTGCACAACTGGCAACTCACCAAACTGAATGCATCCCAGCAGCCATGGATCAAGGCCTGCCAGGTCTTTAATGCACAGAGACCCAAACAGACCCTGGTTTGGCAGTCCCAGGCAAAGAACAAAAGAGGTTTATTACACTCCTAGTGGCCTTTTGGACTGCGTCTACTTGGCTGCTTGCTTTTCCGCAGACCTGCCCAACAGAAACAAAACTAAAAGTCTGAGCTGAGGGGTTTTGTATCAGTTATGTGCTTTAAAGATGAACGTTATTTCTCCATTCTTAAATCTGTTCCTTTGTGTTCTTGCCCTGCTGTCCCAAGACTGTCCAACCCTCCCCCCCCCCAACCTCCACCCAGCAGAAAATAAATATTAACTTGCATAAGGGGAGCTTTCCTTAGTTGTCTTTGAGGCTGTTGGGGTGGTGAGAAGAAGAGAAGAGAAGAGATTGGATTTATACCCTGCCCTTCACTACCCAAAGGTGTCTCAGAGCGGCTTACAATCTCCTTTCCCTTCCCCTCCCCACAACAGACACCCTGTGAGGTAGGTGGGGCTGAGAGAGCTCTGACAGAAACAGCTCTTTTTCAAGAACAGCTCTTATCAGAACTATGGCTTGCCCAAGGTCATCCAGCCAGGTGAAAGTGGAGGAGTGGGGAATCAAACCCGGTTCTCCCAGATTAGAGTCCGCGCACTTAACCACTGGTGAGGAAAGGGGGAAGCTTCATGACTTCCCTCGGGAAAATTCCAGCCTTGCCCATTTTGACATCTCAAGTTCCCAAAGCAAGCTTTTTCTTGTTGTTGTTGTTGTTACCTTCCTACACCTCCTTCTGCCTCAAATACATCTCAGGTAGGCTAGAAGAAATGCTTTGAATGAAATTAACTTTATTTTTAGTCAACTGGATATTATGTTGCTATTTTTAGTTTGGTTTTATATATTTCTTTGTATCGTTTAGGTCACTGTTTTTAATTGTTGTTTTTTAAAAAAAAAAAATTGATGCAAGTTGCCTCAGGAGAAGAAGAGTGTGTGGAATGGAATGTAAATGTTTCAAATAAATGAATGAATATTCAAATAGAAACAAGGACTTATTTCACGCACTGTAAAGAACATTAGGCATCTACCAGCTGGCATGGAGTGGCAGTCAAATCAAAGGAGCACGAGAACAGGAATCGCAGCTGACTCAGCAAATTATCCATAGCCAGCATTATAAACTGAAACAGCAAACTAAGATATTGCTTCCAAACATGCATTCCTGATTTCGCTCTACCTGATGGTTGTCCAACAGTTTTAAGGGGCAAATCTTGAGCTTTGGTTATGGGTCTGTTCCCTAAAAAGTAAAATAGTAGAGCCACAAACTGCTTTAACTCCCAATTCATTTGCAGAAGGATTGCTCGACCATATTACAGATGGACAGCCTGCAATATTACCTCCCCCAGCTGCTGCTTCTGCGGATTGAAAAACCCTTGGGAATAGCATGGGATATAGTGCAAGGAAAACTACAGTAAGGGGTAGGGATGGGCACAAACCAGCTATTCATGAGGAATTTGTGGTTCGTGGTTTGCAAAGTGAAGTTTGTGGCAGGTCAACCAGCACGAACTTTTCACAAACTTTCAAGCTGTTTGTGGTAGTTCGGGAACTGATACATTTCCAGACAGACTGTCTCTGCTCATTCTAAAGGTTGACCAAACTTCAAAGCAATGGGGAGGGGATGGAGCTTGGAGAGCATATAGAGGAACATCCATGGGAGGTCCCCTGTGACTTTGATGTCTCTAGCTTGCACAGGATCCATTCTATACACTCCCGAACCTCCTGAACCTGCCATTGTCATTTTCCCAGAAAGCACTTTCCTAGGGCACCTTCTTGGGGGTGGGCATAACTTGGACCCCATAAGTCTAATCCTCACCAGACTTGGAGGACAGGTAGAGAAGAGTCAGCTGGAGATCCCCTGTGAGTTTGGTGTCTGTAGCACACTGGGGGGGGGCACTCTGCCGCATCACAAACTAAAAGTTTGTGACAAACCACAAACCAAACTGAACGGCATTTTCCCAGTTTGTGCCTATCCCTAGTAAGGGGGAGCAGAAATCAGTCCCTCCCAACTCTTGTGCAACCTTTCACCTCGTTTTGTGAGTCTTCCGGCTCTCCACAAGAGTCCGGAGACTTGGGCAATTTTCTGCTGATTCCTCTTTCTGGTTCTTGCATCACATTCTAAGCCTGTGGTATCAGTCTGATTTTAATAGTTATATGATATAGGTTGTTTTGATTTTCTCTTTATTTGTTAAGGTGCAGCAGAAGCCTCTGGTTTTATTTATTGTGCTCCTGTGCTGGAGGGGAGGAATCTTCCATAAGTGTCCCAAATCAGCAACAGGTTAGCCTCCTTCCTGCCCAATGTTTTGTTTTATGTTTTTTTAAATTTATTTTAACTCTGGCTTTAATTGTTTTAATGATTTTTTAATGATTTCTGTTGGTTTAGTTTTTAAGATGTGGTTTTATTATGTATGCTTCAATTTGTTAGCTGCCTTGATGGCTAGCTTGTTGCAAGATCTTTTGTGCCAAGTCTCTCGTGTGTGTCTTGGTTAGAAAGGTATAATAGGCCGCTGGTACTTTGATAGGGTTGCTAGATCCAGGTTGTGAAATACCTGGAGATTTGGGGAGTGGAAGCTGGGGAGGGGAGGGATTTCAGTGGGGTATAATGCCATACATTCCACTTTCCAAAGCAGCCATTTTCTCCAGGTGAACTGATCTCTGTTGACTGGAGATCAATGGTAATCCCAGGAAATCTCCAGCCACCACTTGGAGGTTGGCAACCCTTTGCTTTGAACTGAAAACACACAAAGTACAATAGTTACCCAGATTCATGCTTTCAGTAGGGATGGGTCCACAATTAGATGTGCAATACTTGGCCATTGCTTTGGGGAACAAGGAACAATGGCAATAATTACATTCCAGCACACCTATATATCTGAACATCCATGACAATAGCCCTGAATAGTCCACTGTTCAGGAAGTCAAGTTCAGGAAGGGAGCATCACCCCCTGACATTGGCAACATGATGATGTCACTTCCAGGTGATGTCATCATGACAGGGATGTCTCACAGTGAGATCCCTGTTTGGGGGTGGGGCTTCCCCCACTGGACAGCTGGCTGGCAGTGGATTGGAACCCCAAAGACTGGGGGATCCCTTGTCCGGACCAGGGGTCTGGCAACCCTAAGTGGGTTGTAGTTGTAATGTCAGATTAGGATTTTGGAGACCCAGGTTCGAATCCCCTCTCTGCCATGGAAGCTTGCTGGGTAACCATGGGCCACCCACAAACTCAGCCTAACCTACTCACAGGGTTGTTGTGAAGATAAAATGGAAGCAGGAAGAGTGATGTAAGCTGCTCTGGGACAGAGGTGGGTAGGGTTGCCAAACTCCTTGGTGGAGGCGGGGGCCCCCACTGCCAGGCCCTGCCCCTCAGCCACTGATCAGGTAGCCAGCAGGGGCACTTACCAGTAGAAAGAGAAAAGCCCAGGCCATGTTGCTGGTGTTGCACAGGAAGTAACATCATCAAGCCAGTGACTTCTGGGCAATGCTGTGGTATTTGGGCAAAAACTCTATGATAGAAGCTGGTTTTACTGTAAAGTTTTTGCCCAAATATCAGAGCATCACCCAGAAGTCACTGGAATGATGACATCACTTCCTGTGTGATGGCAGCGTGGCCTGGGGCTTTCTCTTTCTCCTGGTAAGTCCCCCCCCCATCCCCCGCTGGTTGCCAGGAGTGACCTGGCAACCCTAGAGGTGAACAGTTAATTAATTAATTAATTAATTAATTAAGTAATTATACTCTATATCCATTCCTGTGGTTTTCACTGAACACGCAAAGGCTTAAGCAGCAAGAAAAGTGAATCCCAGGATGATTCCAAATTCCTGGCTCCCCTCAAATATTTTCTAATTGCACTTTTCCCTCCCTCAGCTTTCAGCCAGAATATATTAAGTCAGATACTGTGGTATGGATTATAGTTTTAGAACAGTTGTTAGAGAAGCCTCATCCACTCATGCCTATCCATCACCACCACAGCAGCAGCGGTATGAAGGGTGCATTTAATGTCTATAATAAAGTCCTGGGTCTCTAAACAGTGATCTTAGCTCCCTCAGACTAGTTTTTTTGAGCATTGCCCCAAGGCACAATTCAATATGGGAGGAGATGTGCTGTGCAGTCCCTAAACCAAGTTGACACACTTCTAAACTAGTTTCCCAGCCATTGGCTGGCAACCAGCAGGAGAGAGGGGGTGGAGGTGGGGTGAATGACATCACACCAGCAGCACAACATCACTTCCTGCAAATACCCAGAAGTGACATCACATTGCTAGCGAGAAGTTGATGTGACATTCTAGGATTCTGACAAAATTCTATTGTAAAACTAGGACTCTAAGCCCATTATAACTCTGTTTAGAATGGTACTGTTAAAGGTGGACCAAAGAAGGTAGCTGAACCCTTCATCTCCTGTTTCTCCCCAGCTATATTTGTTTCCAGTCATTGGAGAAAAATCTATTTGGGAGAGGTGATTTGAATGGAGAATGATTCATCTCCACAGGGCTTTTGGGGGGGGGGGGGAAATGCCGGAACAGAGTTCCAGAACCTCTTCAACAAAATTATTTTTATAATGTTTAAAAGTCTGTGAGTTTTCAGTATACAAATTGAAAACTTTGTTTCCCTCTTGAAAGTTCTGGCATATCTTTTTCCAAAAAAAAAAAAAAAAAGGCCCTGAATTTCCACCTTCCTATTCAGCCAGTATGCAGGGCTTTTGTAGGGCACCAGTGGCCACCTGATTCTGGTAAATGAATCTGAACAAGGCAGCAGCCATTCATGGAGATTTGGGGGGCTGCAGTCTGGGAAGGGCGTGGTTTGGGGAGGGGAGGGACTTCAGTTGGGTATAAGGTCACAGAGTCCACCCTCCAAGGCAGCCTTTTTTTCAGGAGACCTGATCTCTGTCATCTGGTGATAAGTTATAATTCAACGCCCCGTCTGGATGTTGACAACCGTAGAATGCTTCTCCAGGCCTTTAAACAGGGAAAGGTCTTTCCCTTTTACTTGAGATTCTTTAACTGGAGAAGGAGGGATTGAATGAGAGACCATTGCTCACATGCAAGGCCTGTGTTCTTTCAGAGGCCTTTCTGCATGTCATGACCAGCTAGGCCCTGGTATAGAAAAAATATGCATGATGTCACTGGTGAACTATTTGTAAGATAGAATTAGTTGTTCTTTCTGAAGTTCCGCCACCGATGTCAAGGCACTAACAGGAACCAGTGCTTGGATCAAGATGCTCAGTGAGTCAGAGACACCAGAACAAAAGACAGAGGAAGGCCTCTTCCCGGAGGAAACACATTGTCTGCCAGATCATCTCTTGGCATGGCCAGCATACCTTCAGTTTGCCACGGAAGCCATCATGAGTTCAAGTCTAGGTTCTGTAAACATGGCTAGAGATTGAGTGAACTAGACAAGGAGACACAAAGTCCAGATTCCCTAAGGAGGATGATTAAAGTTTATGAATTTTTTAAGCAGGGGGAGAAAGGCTTCTGTGGGCTGTGCCACTTTTTAAAAGCAATTCTGCAAGCAAGTGCCTGTACAAAGAGGAGATGTTGAAAAACACTTAACTATTTTCATATGTCTCTAGAAGTTTGGAAATCTCTCTCTCTGCCCTTCCAGAGAGCTCTGTTTGCCTTGGATCATGGCTGAGCACAGTTGCTTTTGTTTTGATTTTCATTCGCAGACTTGAGCTGCTGATTCTTAGAGGGGTGTTTCCCATATCCTGCCATTGAGAAGGGCATTCAGCAAAGATAAGAGAAATTCCTATGAAATTCAAGAGTGCAAGCATTCCAATGAGATTCGATCTGGAGACAGAAAGAAAGTAGGTCTGGTGAAGACTTCCTTGCCACAGGGATGCCTCCATCATTCACCACAACTTCTCCCTGGGTTGGAGTTTTGAATTACCTGGTCTTGGTTTCCAGAGTGGAACCAATTCATTAAGAATCTTCCATTCTTTTATTTGTAAAATTTTGAGTATTGCACAGAATACTGTGCATGCACCACCACTTTCTCTTCCATTCCTTTGTGTTTTTTCCTTTCTATGGTGTGCACATTGTGCATCAATAAAGCACTGCAGAAGAATCCCTCTTGATGCAACGGCATACACAGTTTTAGCAAGATTATTTTTGTATGGCATTTACCAGTCAGCAGGAGCACATTTGCACATCAGTGGAGCACTGCTTAGAAATATTCCTAATGGAATCATCCATACCTGTCCAGATTGCTTCTTTTCAGTGTTTTGTAATGCTTTCGTATGCATAGACTGCGAATAAAGGTGCAATTGAAATGAAGGAGCCGAAAGCTGTAGCAAACTGGGCATGTTCAAATTATCAGCTGCTTTGCTTCATGAAGATTCCACTTCCCAACAGTGGCAAACTGTGCATGCTCTGATTACTTAGAAATCTTTCTCCTTAAACTGGAACTAAGGTAGAGCAAATACTTCCCCCCCCAAAAAATGAGAAGGGAGCACTCACTGGAGAAGACCTGATGCTGGGATGGAGGTGGGGTTTTGGCGCGACAGGAACGGTTGCACCGGGAAGCTCTCCCGAGGGTCGACCAGATCGCCAGCTTCTTTAGAGGGGTTCGGGGGCTCCTGAACTCCAATGAGTTCCCTGTAGAGGAACTCATTGCAAGGGGCTTGATTTGGACCCCCCTGCAAGCAGCAGCAAGTGGGTGGAGATCTGAATGTGCCCCGACACAAGAGCCGGCTGAGAGCACCCATGCTAGACATGGTTGCATGTAGTCATGACTGCCCCGGCGGAGGGGGGAGAAGCTGGGACCTCATCCATAACACCGATGAAGTATAACACCGTGAGTACATCTTAAAGCAACAATATCAGAAAATCTACTAGCCATTGTCAATGCCCCTTTAAAGTTTAAAAAGACAATGGAATGGAGGGGTGAAGAACTTCTCTCTTGCCCCCCCTTACCGCGGCTAGGAAAAGGACTTAAAACATCTCTCTAAACAGCCTCTTGGGCAAAGAAAGCAAGAAGGATTTTGCCTAAGAAGATATTTTCTGGAGTATAAAATCTGAACTTTAGAGAACTAAAAACTTATTTTATTTCTATCTTCTTGTTTGGAGTTAAAAATAAAACATCTGGAATTTACATGAAGACCTTGTAAAAGACTAACTCTGTTGAAATAAGGTCTAGGAACATCTTTAATTCAATAACGGACTATAAAGACCTTACTTTCTAAAGGGTAAAAAGAAAGTTGGATCTTACTCTGAAACTTTCACATATCACATTCCCATAATAATGTATGTTTATCTTTACGGAAATTATAAAACTCCATTTTGTTCTGACCGTATTGTTTTGTTATGTAAACAATTGATAACATTCTTGGCATATGCTAGCACTGTCTTTGTTTTTTAATATGACTATATTAGAAGTGGCATCCTTGTAAAACTTGGCTTGGAAAATATTTTTAGAGATTCTCTTGTTTTAACATGTTTCTGAAGAAATGACTGACACTGATAGACTGCAAAAGAGGCCAGAGGCTCTACTCCCAGATACACTAGAAAATATAAACACTGAATCCCTTGAAGGATTTGCTGAGTATGATTCAAAACACAATTGTCACTGTTGTAAAAATGGCAGTTGAAGAAGCCCTTTATCCTATACAAACTGAACTACAAATACTAATGCAGCAGGCTACAACTAAGAGGGAGATGGATCAGACATCATGGAAAGAGGAGGAAAAAAGACACGACTGTACAGAAGATATAGAGAAAACCTACAATCAAGTTGACAGGATGTACATAAAGGAGTTTATACCTACAAAGAGAAACAAAACTTCTTCAAAAATGCATCAGAGACTATAAAGGAATCATTGCTGATGAAATTTCCAAAATAAAGAGTCACTTGTCACCTCAGAGAAAGCAAAGAAATCAACAAATGAAACTACAAACTACTTTCAAGATTGAGCATAAATGATTGCTTCCAGAAGATAATTTCTACACTTATAAAGGGAAAAGACACAGAATTAAGACCCTAAAACTTAAGAGGAGAAATCAGAAAATCAAGCAGAAGATGAAACTCATAAAAAAGATGTAAAATTTATGAGGGAACCATATTTCTACTGAGGGAGTCCCTAAGATCCGACTACACATTCTTATATATCTAATGAAATAATTTAATAAAATCTTTAGACAAAGTCCATATTAGTAGAAAATAAGAAACTGTATATTCATATATTTGCAAATTTTATATGATAGCACAAGTTGGGAAAATGATAGTCAGATAATGTATGAGGTACTATAATAGAGGAAAAGATTGATATGAAGTGTTGTACCCCAATTTTATGTTTGTTTGATTTGAAAATAAAAAAATTACAGACAAACAAAAAGAGAGAGAAGACCTGATGCTGGGAAAGACTGAAGGTAAAAGAAGAAGGGGACGGTAAAGGAAGAGATGGTTAGACAGTATTATTGATGCAACAAATATAAAATTGAGCAAACTCCGGAGGACAATGGAAGACAGGAGGGCCTGGCGTGATGTGGTCCATGGTGTTGTGAAGAGTCAGACTCTGCGAGTGAACAACAAAAAGGTAGAGCAACATGCAGAACAGAGGGAAATTCTGGAACATTAAGGAACAGACAAAATTCACCCATCCCTAATAGTGGATACATCCCTTTTGTTCTAATACCTTGTCAAAAAGGTTTAATAGGCTTTGCACACATTAAAAACCTTCCCACAGACCACAGAGGAGTGGTGGGTATGCCTGGTTGCATATGTGTGCTAAGAATTACAGCAAGAGCTACTGCAATCAATCTAGTGGAGATGGGACATGCCCTGGGGCCCAGCATGGTTTCTTTGTTTCCCATCTACACAATATAACCAACAGCAGCCTACCTCAGAGGGTTGTTATGGCGATGTACACAGGGCTTTTTTTAAACTCTCAGGGAGGAAGTTGAGTTTTCAATCTATATACTGAAAACCCATTAACTTTTAAATATTTGTAAAAGAAGTTTGTTGAAGAGGTTCTGGAACTCCGTTCCTGCATGTTCCCCCAGAAAAAAGCCCTGGACGTACATAATAAAGATGAAGAAAGATGGGGAACTACTTTCTCAGTGCCAGATAAATAAGTCACAGTAGAGTCTCCATGAAGCAAGCAGCTGAAATCTGTCCTCAAAAGTTTGGTTGAAGTCCATGTGGCTATTGGAGCCATCAAGAAAACAGCTGCTCTTCCTCCTAAGGTGGGACAAAATGACCTGGTGTTTTTCTCTGCATTCCACAGGAGGGGTCTGGTTACCCTTGACTTCTGCTGACACTCACTTCAATCCTGTTTTAGGACTTCCTGTTACAAAAGTAGCCAAAACTTTATTGGGATGTGTTTTTTTACTTCCAACTAACCCTGATGCACCAGTGCAAGGAAGAGTGTGGATTGTAGCTCGCTAGGCAGCACCATTGTGCCAGTGAGTTCCAAACGAAGGCGCGAAAGGGTCAGGAGATAATCTCCGCAACCATTGAATAATTTAAAGGGTAATTTGGTGGTCAGCAAATGTCAGGCCTTTATAATTCCGTAAATCATTGCCCCAAACGATCCTTAAATTGCATTAAGCAATGGATTTTCACACCTCTTTTTTGTGTACGTGTGTGCCTATTGATTGCCTCCCCCACGAGGACATTGATTGCAGTAAGGAAACCGTTACCGCCTCAGTTGTTCCAGGGATTTATACAGCGACCAGAAAGACGCTTCCTCAGCAAAACTCCATTGGCAGTGGAGAGCACTTATAAAGGGACCCTCATCAATTTGCAGATGGACAACAACATCTGATAACCCTGCTGCTGGGGCTTATTAAAAGAACGCCAAAATAAGTCTCAGCCAAGGAGAAGGTGCTGACAAGATGCATCCACTAACCTGGAAGAAATCAGACAGACTTTGCTGGAAATGGTTGCTTCTGCTGGAGAGAAACCTGGATTCAAAGCAAGAGAGCCACAGAATACTGGACCAGAAGGGAGAAATCAATAAAGAAAGTCAGGTTCAGGGAATACAATGGCTGTGGTCACACACACTAAATAATCCACTTTCAGTGCCCTTTCTAACTGGACTTTACTGTGTGAATCGGCAAAATCCAGTTGGAAAGTGCAATGGAACTGGATTGAAAGTGGATTGTTTAGTGTGCATCTGTGACTGCAGCCAATGTCATGCCAGAGGACTCTTTAATGAGAAGAAAGGGCTAGAATCGGAGGATTCTCTGACACCCAACTTCACAGACAGTGTCGTACCTATCTATGGGGGATTCAATCTTGCCCAGTTCACAAAGTCAGGACCACATTAATGCAGTTGACATCTCAAATACAGCTGATGCACACGGCACTTTGGGACCTCCTTCCCCCAACAAGGAGGAGCCACATCAGACAGCCAATGAGCAGTGAGCTGGGCATGCCCCCAAAAGGGAGCAGCACTGCCATGCCATGTCAACATCATGGCCAAGAGCAACTTGGCAGGACAGTGCTGAGAGTGACAAAGGGTGAAACACAGAGGCCAGTGGCATTGGGTCAATTTGAGACCTACTGGGAGGGAGGAGGAGGAGGAGGAGGAGGAGAGGAGGAGGAGGAGGATATTGGATTTATACCCACCCTTCACTCAGTGTCTCAGAGCAGTTTACAATCTCCTTTCCCTTCCCCTCCCCACAACAGACACCCTGTGAGGTAGGTGGGGCTGAGAGAGCTCTTTCAGGACTGCTTCTTGAGAGAACAGCTCTGCGAGAACCTGTGACTGACCCAAGGTCACAACCAGCAGCTGCATGTGGAGGAGTGGGGAACCAAAGCTGGTTCTCCCAGATTAGATGAAGAGAGCCATTTTTCCATTTTATTTATTAGCTTCATTGACCTGAGGTCTTAAGCCAAACATACCAACAGCAACTATAAAATGCATTACATTCAATGATGAAGAGAGCTGTGTTACTTGAAAGCTTATGCTACAATAGTTTCTTAGTCTTAAAGGTGCTACTGGGCTTTTTACTATCTCCCAAATTAGAGTCCGCTGCTCTTAACCACTCATTCTGGGAAGGGGGATCCATGGCAACAACAAGCCGCTCCTCTCCTGTCGGCACCATTAGTGACCCTCCAGGCTTGGACTGTTCCAGCTCCTCCCACAAGCATAATCTGAACATATGTCTTGCTGCCGGGTGATCGTGACCCATTATCCTGAGGCCTGTCAGAGAGGCCACGGTTGCAATCTCCACGGCCATTAGATTCCTGAATAAAATTCTCAGTGCCGCTGCTACTGAATGCCAAAAACCAGACTCGGGCCAGGAGTCAGAGTCTCAAGATCCTCGTGCCCAGATAAATCTTGGAGCCATTGCCTCTGCGGTGCCCATGTGGCACACTGTTTCTTAACTAACTGAGAGACTCAGCTAAGGCCTCTCTTTTCTGCTGGGAAACGGGCAGCGTCTTGGAAAGCTCAGGGCCCTACAAACTCGGGGATGCCAAGAAGGGCCAGTCAAGACACCCATCCCATTGCTCCTTGTTGCTGCTGCCCCCTGACTCGTCGATCCAGAGATTCCACGCCACCCGGGTCAGTCCCTTGCATTCCCTGTTGAACTGCAAATTTATTGTTCTTTCAGACGGAGCACTGGTTCTACATGCAAGTGGGATTGGCTAGTATTAAGGGTGGGATGATCACTCACATGCCCAAGCAGAATCTTAGCTCTTCCCCTCCCCTTTTCCCCTGAGACCTGCTGGATCCA
>NW_015175971.1:570954-634262 GCF_001447785.1 Gekko japonicus | reverse complement strand
GAATACTGCACTTTTGAAGGTGTGGGGGAGCAAGCTGCAATAAGAGGGAAAAGGGAGCTGTGACAGAGAACACTTGAGAGCCAGTTTGGTGTCGTGGTTCTCTAATGTGGGAGAACCGGGTTTGATTCCCAACGCCTCCACATGAAGCTGCTGGGTGACCTTGGGTCAGTCACAGTTCTCTCTGAGCTGTTCTCTCAAGAGCAGTCCTCGAAAGAGCTCTCTCATCCCCACCTACCTCATAGGGTGTCTTTTTTGTGGAGGGGAAGGGAAAGGAGATTGTAAGCTGCTCTGAGACTTCAAGTGAATGGTCAGGTATAAATCCAATCTCTCCTCCTCCTCCTTCTTTTTGTTGGGGCCCATAAAACCCTCTGCTCGCCCTAAGTGGCACACTTGAAGGGGTCCCTGCCTTCCAATACAACATGAAAGGATGAGACTCTTTTCCAGACATTGCAGCCATGCATACTGGCAGCTTGCCTGCCTGCTGTCCTTGTGACACACATGGTCACCACGTTGTATAAACAAGGGTGGGGCATATTTTTACCAAGCACATACAGCTTTGGTATATGCGAATGTGAACCAAGTCACCAGTCTTGAGTCTCAACAAGAAAGGCATACTATAAATAAAGATAATGAAGATGATGATGATCATTTTGTGAGTATGGATGGAGCAAACTCAGAGTCCAGCAGCACCAATATTAGTGCAGATTGTTTTTAAATGCTATTTTAACATTTTAACTAACTATTTGTTTTTGTTTCCATGTTACCGAATGGCCTAGCTATTGTTGTGATCCACCCTGAGCCCATTAGCAGGAAGGGCAGACTATAAAAGATAGGCAGGCAGGCAGGCAGACAGACAGACAGACAGATAGGTAGGTAGATACAGGGCTATTTTTGGGCAGGAACGCACAGGAACGGAGTTCCGGCTGGCTACTGAGTTGGCCACACCCAGCAGGAGCACATTAGCATAACAGGCCACACCCAACAGCAGAAACTCATTCGGATTGGCTACATTAGGGGTGTGTGGCCTAACATGCAAAGGAGTTCCTGCTACAAAAAAAGCCCTGGGTTTTGACAACAAGCAAGGTAAACAGAATAAGAAGCAAAAGGTGGGTGTGGCTGGATGACCACACTTCTGGTAATGTGGGGGTATGGCCTAATAGGCTAATGAGCTGCTCTGTCAGGGGTGTGGCATATTATGCTAATGAGTTCCTGCTGGGCTTTTTCTACCAAAAAAGCCCTGGAAATGTCTGTTGTCCTGTTTTCACAACAAATCAATTCCCCATTCATACACAACTGTAACATCTGATAAGGTAACATATACCAAAGTGTCCTCAATGCTTCAACAACTTCTTAAAAACATGTAAGCAAAATGTG
Organism: Gekko japonicus; assembly: GCF_001447785.1. Lineage (NCBI taxonomy): Eukaryota > Metazoa > Chordata > Lepidosauria > Squamata > Gekkonidae > Gekko > Gekko japonicus. The sequence goes on along the minus strand of NW_015175971.1, from coordinate 632,888 downwards.
TTGCTTGGCTACAGCTCTCCTAGTCCCTGGTATGCTTCCAGCATAGTCCTCAGAGATGCCAAAGTTGCATTAAACTCTGTTAAACATTCACACGCACACAAACACCATTCAAAGGAGCAAAGGAAACTCCTCCACCTTTGGCGGCCACAGTCTTGAAAAACCCAAGACAATGTTTTCATTTTCAAATCGTATCTCGTGGTTCTGTACAGCTGTGATATCTTTAGGGGTAACATAATTGACCTCTGAAGGTATAACCGTTTTTTGTGTAAACAGTGGGAGAGATGGTCCCTTCTGTTGATACAGTGTAAAGTAACAGCCCTATGGCCATGCACTTTGGGAGAAGCGATAACCCTTCATTGCTGCATTAATGTGCTAGGCATCCCATTGGGGAGGGAAATGGGGAGGAAAAGATATTGATATCAAAGCCTGGACTTGTATGAGCCTATGAGGTTTGGGGTCAGTTGCTTCCTCTGGTTTCGGTCCTGAAAAAACAGCAGCCTTGGATCTCCATACTGTTTCAGACATCTTCTCACCCACAAGGATTTCCAATAGTCACTTCATATATCCAGCTACCATCAAGTATCAACTAATCAGGTGTTGAGCAAGTGTGTGTAAACTAGAGGAAGAGTGGTGGCTCGCTGGTCATGAACACGCTTTGCATGAAGAAGATCCACCACCTTCAGCTAGAGTAGGTGATGGGGAAGTCCTTTCTCTGCCTGAGGTCCTGGAAAGTCAATGCTAGTTAAAGTAGACTATGCTGAGCATGGTGGACCCATGGTCTGACTTGATATAAGGCACCTTCATGTACTCATTGGGACACCTGGAGCTTCTTCCACTACTCCACACCATTGCTGGGCACCATGACCATGGACTTGTATTCAGTGCCCTTCGCCACAATCAGATTGGGCTTGAGAACGGAGGAGAACCTGCCGCACGGACTTTGCCATAGGACACAGGGTAGAAACCTTGGATCTGACCTCTTCACTCCATAATGTATCCATTGGCCCTCAGCCATGAATGTCATCCATCTAACATGTCTTCTGTCTGCTGTTCCTTTTTTTAAAAAAAAGATGGAGGAAAAAATGCCGAGGTGAGTGGGAAATGCCAAGTTGGGGCAAGAGTTTGTTTTAATAAAGAAGAGACTTCAAAAAATGTGTTTCATTTATGGCATGCACCAGGCTAACAAAGCCCCATAATATTGATATGGCCGTTACAAGGAGGCTGGAGCCCTCGGAGAGGCTGTGTTTATACAGATGGCCCCCTGTCCTTTAGGTCTAAACCCATTACTTAAATTTTCCACATAACAGCTTCCCAAAGATGTCTTTGAAAATTTTTAAAAGCAACATGGACTTAATACTTTAATATAATCAAGCCCGATTCGATACAGATTGCTCAGAAGCACTGAATGTCGGTGGATGTATCTTGGGTTGTATCTAAATCTGGACTTCCGTGCATAGCTTTCTTTTTCTTTTTCTTTTTGTCTGAAAACTATCCCCAAGCCCTACGGTCTGCAAGACAGCTCAGGAAGCTTACCAACAATATGAACCATGTGCTTTGGGATGCCTCTAAACCCACTCATCTTCCTTTTGTCTGTTTGGATAGCCCTTGAGCCTCGGAAGATGGGGAAGGATTTCTCAGCCCGGCATCTGAACGGTAATGCTTTGCTGGATTGTAAGAAGACAAGCTCTTTCGCTTAAATCCACCCCCCCCAAAAAAAAAAATGTTGGGAAGGGAGTTTTCAGACACTGTCAGTCTAGCCTTTGAAATTGGACAAATACCTCCTGAGATACATAATCCCAGTCAAGGCTCTGAATCGAATACGCTGCCCCGCAATAAGCAGTTGGCTGATGACTTTCAAATGATGTTCAGTCGGCAAATAAGGAACATTAGCTCATGATGGGAGTTGGGGCCGACCCCCTCCATAATGAGGACAGCTCTAGAATCTGGGATAGGCTGGTGTTCCCATCTCATTTCTCTCCCTATTTGTTTATATTTTTATTACCTGTTTTGGTTGTCCACTTTCTACTGCTGATTTCTTAATCCGTTTGAATTGTGCATGTGCATTGCAGTTTTTATTATAATCAGAGGGCATTTCTACATAGGACAGATATCAATATAATATATGAAGAAACGCTGAATTATTGATATATTGAGGCATGGGTTAACATTGAAAAACATGCGTGTTTCGGCGGGGGGGGGGAACAGTGTATGGAGGGAGGAAATGGCACAAACTAAAGGACTGCCAATTGATTTGCAGAAGAGAGGAGCAAAACTGAAATGCAAATGTTTGGATAGCAACCTGGGGGATGGGGAAGTGCACTAATGGGAATGTGGCCGGAGCCTGTGAAGGAAGCACAGAAAACTGGCAGTTGGGTGAGGTGAACAGCAGAGGGAAGAGCAGGCTGGCTGGGGACCTGGGAGGCAGCCTCTGCAAATGCAGGTCTCACCTGCATTATGGCCAATAGCCGACCTCTCCTCTGTTAAACGATTAAGTCTCATAATAGCCATTTCATCTAGTGGCCATCACAGCATCCTGTGGCAGGGAGTTCCACAAGTTAATTGAGCACAGTGTGAAGAAATGCTTTGTTCTGACTCTGAGTCTAGGGCACATCGATTTCATTGGGTTTTTATGGGAAAGGGAGGGGGGAAACCCTCTCTGCTTTCTCTCTGTCATTTACAATTTTATTAAAAAGAGAAACCTTAGCCATCTTTTTTTCTGAACTCAAACAAAATAAAACAAAAACCAGCCTTTTTTGTTGAATATATGAAAATTCAAAAAACACTATATAAAATTGTATTGTTGTTGTTGCAGAGGTGTTCAGAGTTACTCCAATATTTTGCATCCAACTGTTGACAGCCAGGGCAAACGAACACTTTAGGAAGGAGAATTTATCCTTTCTTCCTTTTCATTGCCTAGATGTATATACAAGTCAAGTATCTGGCTGCAGTACAAAGAGGCAAAACTAACAAAGGAGAGACGCCGCACAAGCATGACAGGGAGGCATGACAGGCAAAGAGAGAGGCCTAAGACAACACAGGTGCAAGGCTGCCCCCATGTGGCCGATTGTGGAGAAAACACAGGTCATGTAACCTTTTGTTCACTGGTTTTCAAATAGTGTTCTGAGGAGGGCCCCCCCCCCAGGTGTCTTCAGATTGGGGTTCCTCAGTGAAAATGTAAAAAAACGGCAGGGTGCCCTGAGAGGCCACTTAGTCACCACTGCTTCTGCTCCTCTACAATGGGCAACCTCAAGAGAAAGTCAAGTCTATTTGGGGGTACATCGTCCCACAGGGTGATGCTGAAGCTCGACAGAGAGTGCCCTAGAAAACCCAGACTCCTTTGCAACACAGTGTGGGTTCTCTGGCCAAGCCTCTGAGTCTGGTATAGTGGTTAGAAGCACGGTCTCTAATCTGGGAGAACTGGGTTTGATTCCCCACTCTTCCACAAGCAACCAGCTGGGTGACCTTGGGCAAGCCACAGTTCTCTCAGAGCAGTTCTCTCAGAGCTCTCTCAGCCCCACCTACCTCACAGGGTGTCTGTTGTGGGGAGAGGAAGGGAAGGAGATTGTAAACCACTCTGAGACTCCAAGTGAAGGGCAGGGTATAAATCCAATCTCCTCCTCCTCCTCCTCCTCCTCCTCCTCCTCCCTTGGCAGGTGAGTCAGCTTGGAAAGTGTTTTTGAACAAAGGAAAGCTGAAAAACAACCTCCTGCATCACAGGACAGAGATGTCGGCTGCTGGTCAATTTTGTCTCTGGTCTTAAAAGCTTTATAATATTAAGATCTCCTTTTCCCTTTACTAGTTTAATCGGAAGATTGTTTAAGCAATGTAACCAGCTTGGCATAGGTGCAAGGGAAGGGCAGCTAACGAAATAATTCCAGTGGAACTGATGTAAAGGTAAAGGTCAAGGTTCCCTTGCTCGAAAGCCAGTCAAGTCCGACTCTAGGGTTGCAGTGCTCATCTCCGTTTCAAAGCCGAAGAGCCAGCGTAAACAGCAGGCATCATCCAGCCAAAGTTAATCAAATCCTGGTTTGGGTGAGGATACTAAGAGCTGGATTTGGGAGATCTGGGTTCCGATCCTTACGTGGCCATGTGAGGTCTTTGGCAAGTCAGCTTCACCCACTTTACAGGGCTGGTGTGAGATCATTCCAACTCCATCCTAAAAGAAGAGCATAGATGCATCCATTGGAATTTTAAAATGCTTAACTTTGGTTTGATCATGCTTGGCACTGCAAGCAATTCATATTTATGAAATTCTTCCCTTGCCTCCCGTCCCCTTCCTCCCCAGAATGCATACACGCATGTGTCATCTAGTCTGGAATTAGAAGGAAAAGAATGAGTCTCGCTTAGGGGAGACAGTGATAAATGTATGCCCATTAATGGTAATTAATGCTTCTGTGAAACTTTGCACCTTTTTCAGCATTTGGTGTATGTGCGTGCGTGTGTGGTGTTGATTACCAGTGACAGGAACTCCAGGAAATGTGTGGTTGGCCCATTCTCTGAAAAAGGGGATTAACACATCTGTTCTGTTGTAAAAGATAGAAAAATATGCACTATGAATTAAAGAGCCAGTCGCAAAGTAAAATTTCACGATGCTTTCTGCTGCAAAAGCCCCTAACTCAACTTTGTTCATGAGCTAATCCAAAACATAGTGGATCTTGTAACCATGTTGAGTAGTGTCAAATAAACAAACCACAAACCCTTTCTTCCAGCACCTCTTTGTGAAAAGTCCACCGGTATGACTACACTGTCCATGTGTGCTCTCATTCACAACTGAGCTCGTTTTCCCTCAGTAAAGTCAAAGCATGGCCAAATGGGTGGTTATGTAGACCGCTGGGCTCCCTGATTGGGTGGGATCTTCTACTTGATTAAGGCAGAAAGGAGGAAGAAGCGGAGCCCCAGCAGGGGGCAGTGATGGTAGGGAAGCAGCCAAGGCAAATGATGGAGCAGAACAGGATCCCCAAAAGGTGAACGTTTGTTCAGCAAAACGAACATAAGAGAAGCCATGTTGGATCATGCCAATGGCCCGTCCAGTCCAACCCTCTGTGTCACACAGTGGCCAAATGTTCCCTCTAAGCTGAGTTCGTGTGAGCTAGCTCACCGTTTTTTAGCCTCTGGTTCACACATCTTTGTCTTAGCTCAGGAAGGATGGCTCTGGAGCAAACTAATTTATGCAGTTGCCAAATCACCCACTCACAACCTTAATGCCAGTAGCTCACAAAGTAGGATTTTTGCTCACAGGACTCCACAGCTTAGAGGGAGCGCCCAGGTGCCATCAGGAGGTCCACCAGTGGGGCCAGAACTCCAGAAGCCCTCCCACAATTGCTCCGTCTAAGCGGTGGAGTCTTGTGAGCAAACATTCTACTTTGTGAGCGACTGGCATTAAAGTTGTGAGTGAGCGATTTGGCTGCTGCATAAATTAGTTGGCTCTGGAGCCCTCCTTCCTGAGCTAAGACAAAAAGCCATGAGCTGGAGACTAAAAAGCTGTGAGCTAGCTCACACTAACTCAGCTTAGAGGGAACACTGCCTCCCACTGTGGCCCCCTCAAGGACCACAAATACAGAACATCACTGCTCCAGACAGAGTCCCTATCTATACCTTGTGGCTAATAGCCACTGATGGACCTCTGCTCCATATGTTTATCTAATCCCCTCTTGAAGCTGTCTATGCCTATAGCCGCCACCACTTCCTGTATGCATGGTTAGAGTGTCAGAGATTTGGGAGACCCCAGTTCGAATCCCCACTCTGTCATGGTGACCTTGGGCCAACCGTTCTCAGCCTAAGATAACAGGGTTACTGTGGTGAGGATAAAATGTGAGGAGGGGAAAGCAATGCTGTCAGCCCCTCTGGGTCCTCACTGGGTAAAGAAAAATGTAAATAAACAGACAAACCAATAAATAGTAGTTGTTTCTGCCACACCAGGATTTTGACGTGAAATCAAAACTGAGAAATTGATTCTAATCAGAGGTCATTTCGGGGGGGGAACGCGGGGGAACGCAGTTCCCCTGGGTGAGGTATGGGGGGCGGGGCACATGACGAAGCCCCGCCCCCTGCTTCCGGCCGCCCCGCTTCCAGCCCTCATTCAGCCAGGAGGAGGCAGGAGAAGAGGGAGGGTAAGTTGCTTCCTCCCTGCCTCTCCCCATCCCTGCCTGCCTGGGGCCAGGGAGGGCCTTCGCGGGGCTTCCTTGCACTCCCGCTGGCCTTGCAGGTCCACCGCCGGGCCCCTCATGGGGCTCGGCAGTGGAGCTGCAAGGCCAGCAGTGGTGGCCGGGACCGTTGGGGACGGGGTGTGTGGCCTTATGACACATTTCCGGTGATGTCAGGGGGTGTGGCATATGCTAATGAGTTATGCTAATTAGTTCCCCTAGCTCTTTTTCTACGAAATTACCCCTGATTCTAATATCAACCTGCCTTCTACTGTGTCAGACATTGGTCCATATGTCCAGGTATTGCCCACTAGGACTGGCAGAAGCTCTCCCACGTCCCAGGCAGAGTCAGGTCTTTCCCAACACCTGCTCCTTCAGACCGTTTAACTGGAGATGCCGTGGACTGAACCTGGGACCATCAACATACAGAACTTGTGCACTGAGTCACAGCCCCTCCTAGACAGACAGACAGATGCCATCTACCAAGTCAGACTGCTGGTCCATCAAGCCGCAGTACTGCTTACTCGGACGGGTAGCAGCTCTCCGGGGTGTCACACAGACAGAGGTCTTTCCCAACCCAGGATCCTTTATATCCAGAGATGCCAAATGGAATCTGTGACTTTCTGCATCTAAAGCGTGCACTCTTACCCCTCAGCTATATTGCTGTTTACCACTGCGCTATGTGTACACTTCAGAATTAAGTAAATTCATGTAATCGTTCATCAGTACTCAGCTCACTCCCCTGGTCTCTCTAGCAAATCAATCTCAGTGGAGAGTGTGTGTGCTGTTGCATGTAGTCTCTACTGCACATCCATTGGAATGTTTGTGTATGAACAGCAGGGCTATTTTTGGGCAGGAACGCACAGGAACATAGTTCCAGCTGGCTCCTGAGTTGGCCACACCCATCAGGAACTCATTAGCAAAACAGGCCACACCCAACAGCAGAAACTCATTCGGATTGGCTACATTAGGGGTGTGTGGCCTAACATGCAAAGGAGTTCCTGCTATAAAAAAAGCTCTGGGTTTTGACAACAAGGTAAACAGAATAAGAAGCAAAAGGTGGGTGTGGCTGGATGACCACACTTCTGGTAACATGTGGCCTAATATGCTAATGAGCTGTGCTGCCAAGGGTGTGGCCTAATATGCTAATGAGTGTCTGCTGTTGGGTGTGGTCTATTATGCTAATACGTTCCTGCTGGGCTTTTTCTACAAAAAAAGCCCTGATGAACAGTAAGGCACCATGCAGTGCACGGCTTGCCATTCCTCCTCCTCCTGCTGAAGTATATTTGAGATGGTTGATACAACACCATAAGTTTTTTTCCTGCTGATGTCTAATGAAAAGAACAAGCTCCCCTGCTTGGATCTGAGAGCAGTTTCATACGGCAGAGCGCATGCATTCAGCAGATGGACTTCTGTAGTGCATAATGGTGGGCAAAGGGTAAGCTTTGACAGTGCTTTTTGGTATAAAAATAGGGGTGTCCTTATACTAAACTCTGAAAGGTAGGAGGGTATACAACAGAGGGCTATGAGAAACAGGGCCTTCTCAGCAGTGGCACCGAGATGGAGGCACTCCCTCAGATGAAACTTGACTTGCTGGCACCAGGTCAAGACTTTTTTGAGTAGAGCTGTTGATGCCAGACAGACTTCTTGTTCCCTGCTCCATTCTATATGCTGCAGTGCTTTGCCATTTTTGAATTGTTAATTGGTTTCCTTTGTTTTACATTTGATTATTGTTAATTGAGATGAAAGCATTTGCCATGTCCCATGCCTTACTTCTTCAAGAATTTCATGTGGTCTGCATTTGACTCTTTCTTAACTCTGGTTTAATTAGGAAAAGATTTAAAATTAATTCTGTAATCAGAGCATGCACAGTCTGCTGTAACTTACAGGCCCTGCTGCTCATCTGCACCTCCCCCCCCCCCTTTATGTGTACCTTGGGGAAATTGTGTGGTGGAAAGTGCCGTCAGCCCCGGCAAGGGGCTTTCAAGGCAAGTGGGAAGCAAGGGTGGTTTGCCATGGCCTTCCTCTGCAGAGTCTCCCTTGGTGGTCCCCCTTCTAAGTACTGACCCTACTTAGCTTCTGAGATCTGACGAGACTGAGCTATAGCCAGGGCTATTTTTGGGCAGGAACGCACAGGAAGGAGTTCCGGCTGGCTCCTGAGTTGGCCACGCCCAGCAGGAACTCATTAGCATAATAGGCCACACCCAACAGCAGGAACTCATTAGGATTGGCTACATTAGGGGTGTGTGGCCTAACATGCAAAGGAGTTCCTGCTACAAAAAAGCCCTGGGTTTTGACAACAAACAAGGTAAACAGAATAACAAGCAAAAGGTGGGTGTGGCTGGATGACCACACTTCTGGTAATATGTGGGTGTGGCCTAATGTGCTAATGTGCTAATGAGCTGTGCTGTCAGGGGTGTGGCCCAATAGGTTAATGAGTTCCTGGTGTTGGGTGTGGCCTATTATGCTAATGAGTTCCTGCTGGGCTTTTTCTACAAAAAGAGCCCTGATTGCCAGCCCCCCTGGTGTAGGTAGGAGTCCCCCACTGCCAGGCCCCGCCCCCCACTGCCAATCAGCTAGCCAGCGGAGGACTTAGCAGGAGAGAGAGGGAGGCCCAGGCTACGTCACTGGTGATGTGGCAATGTCACTTCCGGTGTGCACGGGAAGTGACATGATAAGGTCGGCGCCATCCAAGCAACACTCTAGTATTCGGGCAAAAATATGTTAGAAGCCATATTGGTGTAGTGGTTAAGTGTGCGGACTCTAATCTGGGAGAACCGGGTTTGATTCCCCACTCCTCCACTTGCACCTGCTGATGTGACCTTGGGTCAGTCACAAGCTCTGGCACAGCTGTCCTTTAAAAAGAGCAATTTGTGTCAGAGTTCTCTCAGCCCCACCCACCTCACAGGGTGTCTGTTGTGGGGAGGGGAAGGGAAAGGAATTTGTAAGCCGCTCTGAGACTCCTTTGGGTAGTGAAGGGCGGGGTATAAATCCAATCTCTTCTCTTCTTCTTCTTCTTCTTATCGTGAGGTTTTTGCCCAAACACCAGAGTGTTGCCACGACCACTGTTCCCTCTAAGCTGAGTTGGTGTGAGCTAGCTCACAGTTTTTTAAGCCTCTGGCTCACACCTCTTTGTCTTAGCTCAGGAAGGAGGGCTCCAGAGCAAACGAATTGATGCAGCAGCCAAGTCACTCGCTCACCACTTTAGTGCCAGTCGCTCACAAAGTAGACTTTTTGCTCACAAGACTCCACAGCTTGGAGGGGGCACTGGCCACGACATCACAGTGTAACATCACTTCTGGTACATTCTGGAAGTGACTGAGCCATGTTGTCACTGGTGACATCGCTTGGGCCTCCCTCCTGCTCCTGGCAAGTCCCCCCATTCCCTGCCAGTTGCCAGCAGGGACCTGGCAACCCCTCTCTGCCATGCTGCCTTCCCTCCTATCTTGGTACAAATACTGTGTTGCCGGGGGTGGGGGTGTCGCATAGTGCGCAGCCCGCGTCACCGAATCAGCCTTCCACCAAAGATACCAATTGCACCCTGCTAAGGTTCCACTGCAGTAAAGCACACTGACACAGTTCTTGTGGTTAACTATATTGTTGTTCAGTCACACAGTCGAGTCCGACTCTTCGCGACCCCATGGACTAGATCCCGCCAGGCCCTCCTGTCTTCCGCTGTCCTCTGAAGTTTGCTCAGTTTCATGTTCGTTGCATCGATGACACTGTCCAACCATCTCATCCTTTGCCGTCCCCGTCTTCTTTGACCTTCAATCTTTCCCAGCATCAGGGTCTTCTCCAGTGAGTGCTCCCTTCTCATTTGGTGGCCAAAGTATTTGAGCTTCAGTTTCATTATCTGGCCTTCCAGAGAAGAAGGATCCAGTGTACAGACTATACACACCTATATACATAGCCCAGCCAATCAGCTTACTGCTGAGTCACTGTGATACAGCTCAGCTCTACACCAGCCAGAACCGGTTTGCTCTGGTTCCCTGGACTGTCAGACATCTGTCACTTAGATTGGCAGGATCACACATGCTGAATACTTATGACATTCAACAGGGGGGTGGGGGGAGCAATCGATTCAATCTTATGGAGCATTACACCAAGATTTCTTTATTATTGGGGAATTTCAGACAGGTGCTTTCTCCCGGTAGGGAACCGATTCTCAACCGGGTGCTGGTCTGTCATTTCAGACAGAACCCGGTTGAGAATCGGTTCCCTACCGGGGTGAAGGTGCAGTGGCATTTCACACAGGGAAGCCTCTGTTCCGATTAGGAACCGGGAGGGAAGCGTTTTACCTGTCTACCGCTTCCGAGGAGGCTCCCGTTCCCTCTCCCGGTTCCGATACGCTTCTTTCCCGCCTTTTTTCAGCCGCGCGGGCTTCTTTTTTTTTGGGGAACGTTCGGCTTATATCGATATATTGATATAACGCTATACCGATCCCATTGGAATACATTGGAATATCGCTATAAGACGGACTTTAAAAAAAAAAAACCGTGGGGAAACAAAGCGGTGCGTGTGTGAAACGCCGAACCGCTTCTGAATCGGCTCCTTTCCGGTAGGGGCAAGCCATGTGTGAAACGGCAGATTATTTTTTGCTGAGTTGCTGGTGCCTATATGTGTTCCCATATATCAGCAAGAGAACGCAAAAAATGACCTTGATAAAGCCGTTTTTTTAGAATCACATCAAGGCGACATCATTGAGGACTTTTATGAATGTACCCACCACAGTAGTAATACAAGGAAGGGAAACATCCCGAACTATGGAGGACTGTTCAGTTGCACCTTGGAATAAGGACCGAGTAATTCAGGACTTTGGATGAAGGGAATTTTGGAAGCTGGATCCTGATGGTATGGCAATGCCGATGCACATTCATGTCTGTTTAGACCACTGGTTCCCAAAGTGGGCAATACTGCCCCCTGGGGGCACTGGAACAATCCAGGTGGGCGGTAGGAGCCTTCGGTGCAATTGGGGGGCATTGAATAAAAATAAGGGGGTGATGGAAGCATAAAGAAAGAAGAGTCCAGAACCTATTTAAAGCAGCCTTTAATGCCTTCTCCTGGTCTTCCCTGGGATTAGGGAGGAAGGTGGAGGTGGAGAGGGGTCCCCACAGCCAATCACAGCCTTTGATATCTTAATTTTCTGTGTGTATGCAAATGTTACTATGGTTGATTTTATAAAATACTTTTATGATTTTGAGCTTCAAAGTGTCCTATTTACAACAACATCTTTCTTTACTATGTGCAAATTTGTCACTACATCTTTTTGTCCACTTCTTGAAGGTAGATTTCCAGGGGGGCGCTGAGTAGTTGCTGTTTTTTCCTGAAAAGGGGGCGGTCGGCCAAATAAGTTTGGGAACCTCTGGTTTAGATGGTCCACTGATTGTGCAGAAGTTGGGATGGGGCCTGTCTACAAGTTCCCATTCCGTAGCGTCCTGACCTGGATAGGCCAGATTCGCCCAATCTCGTCAGATCTTGGAAGCTAAGCAGGGTCGGCACTGGTCAGTATTTGGAAGGGACGCCAGGGTCAGGCAGGCAATGGCAGACCACCTCTGAATGTCTCTTGCCTTAAAAAAGCCCACGGGGTCATCAAGTCATCTGTGACTTGACAGCAAAAAAAGTCTAAGGTAAAGGTAAAGGTTCCCTTGCTCGAAAGCCAGTTGAATCCAACTATAGGGTTGCGGTGCTCATCTCCGTTTCAAAGCCGAAGAGCCAGCGCTGTCCGAAGATGTTTCCATGGTCATGTGGCCGGCATGACTAAACACCAAGGCGCACGGAACCTTCCCACCAAAGTGGTACCTATTTATCTACTTGCAATTTCTTGCTTTCGAACTGCTAGGTTGGCAGAAGCTGGAACTAGAGATGGGAGCTCACCCCGTCTTGCGGCACCTGGGTCTAGAACTGCTGGACTACTGACCTTCTACAGCCTGCAGTTCAGCGTCTTAACCACTTGAGCCACCGCAGCTCCTTAAAAAAAGTCTACATTGAGTGTAAACAGTTTGTTGTCTGGACAAGGCTTTAACGATCAGCAGCCAATTGTGTGAACTGAACGTTTTGCAAAGTTTCATCTTTGTTATTATCTATGTGTGCATGGCCCATTCACGCATGCCAGTGACACTGGTTGTTAAACATGCATGTGTGAATCAGCTCTTTCAATTAAATGTGTGTTCAGCCTAAGGTTCTTCTGAGTCTGCTACATGCTGCCTTTTCTTCTGAGTTGTGTACAAAGCTGTGGCACTGTGTTTTCCTGGCTCCTTGTTAAAAGGATTGAGGAGAAAATTTCGGGGCCCTGGGAATGTCAGGCGATTCAGTTATGTAGGTCTTGCAAGGAACCCCTTTGCAAAAATCACTGTTGACCGTCAAGGCCTTCCTTCTAAATTAATGACCAGCTGGGAGAATTAGTTTGGCATGTTAACCCCAACTGGTCATTAATTTCCCAAGAAATGCCCTGAGTCAAGGTCATGACTGTTGTTATAACCCTGCATTGGGGAGAGGTGGGGTTTAAAATTTTTGCCTTCATACTTTTTTCTTCTTCCTTGGCTTCTTTGCTCCCAAACCCTACACACACACACACACACACACACACACACACTTCACATCTGCACTGTTTCAGGTGTCTCAAGAAAACAGTCATGCAAGCCCTAGAATGATACTGATCCTCTTCTGACCCACTGTGCAAAAATCGTGGGCTTGCTTCCACATCTGGTGCATGGCAAAGAGTATAGCATAAGGTCGCCAGTTCTGGGTAGGGAAATTCCTGGAGATTTTGGGGGTGTAGCCTGCAGGAGGCATGGCTTGAGGAGAGAGACCTCAGTGGGTGTGTAACGCCACAGAGTTCACCTTCTGGAGCAGACATTGTCTCCAGGGGAACTAATCTCTGTTACCTGGAGGTCGGTTGTCCTTCTAGATCTCCAGCCACCACCTGGAGGCTGCACCCAACCAACGTTCACTGTGAAAAAACTGATTCTGTTACGGTCCACAAACTTGCTTCTTCTTTTGTTCCTTTATTTTGTGTCATGCAGTGCTGCTGCTGCTGCTTCCAGACGATTGCCATACGACGACGGATTTCCTAGGTGTATATTCCGTTTCCCTCCAATGCTTCGTCAGGTCGCTTTTTTATACATGGAGCCGATGCTCTAATTATAAGTAATGAGAGCGAGCAGATGCCAAAGGCAAAGACAAGATTAACTCTGAGTAGGAGGCTTAGAGCATCGGCTCCCTGTATAAAAAAGTGACCTGACGAAGCATTGGGGGGAAACGGAATATATGCCTAGGAAATCCGTCGTCGTATGGCAATCGTCTGGAAGCAGCAGCACTGCATGACACAAAATAAAGGAACAAAAGAAGAAGCAAGTTTGTGGACCGTAACAGAATCAATTTTTTCACAGTGAGCATTGGTGGGGTGCAACCTTTGGTTGGTCACTGTGGTCCTTTGTGGCTTGAACCACCTGTGGGCTGGCAACCCGAGTATAGCACAGTGGCTGAGACTGCAGGGCTGCCCCCCAAGTTCTCCACACTGGAATTTCTCTGTAGCCTTCAGAGTTACCTGGCTGCTGGCCTTGTTTCCAAAGTGGGGTCACTGTGTTCGGAATCCTCCACCGCTTTCATTGGCAAACTTTGTACAGCTACGCTCTTTCCCACAAATGTGCTTGAATCCTTATTTCCCCCCCCCAGTGTTACTGATATGCATTTGCATGTTGATAAAGCTCCCCCCAAAGCAATCTCGATGTATAAGGTTGCCAGCTCCAGGTTGGGAAATTCCTGGAGTTTTCGGGGGTGGAGCCTGAGGAGGGTGGGGTTTGGGGAGGGGAGGGACTTCAGTGGGGTAGAGTGCCATAGAGTCCACCTTCCAAAGCAGCCATTTTCTCCAGGTGAACCAGTCCCTGTTGCCTGGAGATCAGTTGTAATAGCAGGGGCTCTCCAGCTACCACCTGGTGGTTGGCAACCTGAGTTGATGGAGGGCTGCAAAGGGTTGCAGCCGGAACTCATTTCAAATTTCACCTAAACTGCAGGCTCACTAGCAAGAATCATGGGAGGAGGGGGAAATCTGGCAATTCCTCCTTCCCTCCTTCTCCCTCTGAAACACTCAGTGGGCTTGAACAGACCCATTGTTGCCTTGGCTCTTCCAGCCAGATTTTGGAAACACAGCTCCTTGTACAACACAGAGCATTCTCATTGCTTCTTCTGTTCCCACCACACAACAGTAGGAAGAGTCTGGACTGACCAGGCCTGGGGTTACCAGTTCCAAATCGGCCGATTCCTGGAGTTTCTGAGGGTGGAGACTGGGAGGGTGGGGTTTGGGGACAAAACGCAGCAGGGTATGATGCCGTAGAGCCCACCCTGCAAAACAGCCCTTTTCTCCAGGGGAGTTTATCTCTGTCATCTGGAGGTCACTTGTAATTCCACGAGATCAGGCTGTAGTTTAGGGTTGCCAATCCCTAGGTGGCACCTGGGGATCTCCTGCAGTTACAACGGAACTCCGGATGACCACGATCTCCTGGAGAAAAGGGTTGCTTTGGAGGGTGGACTTTATGGTATTATTCCTTGTTGAGGTCCCTCCCTTGTTGAGCAGAGGTCCATCAGTGGCTATTAGCCACAAGGTATAGATAGGGGCTCTGGGGCAAGTGATGCTCTGTCTTCTTGGGCTTGGGGGTGCCAAAAGTGGGAGGGCTTCTAATGTCCTGGCCCCACTGGTAGACCTCCTGATGGCACCTGGTATTTTTGGCCACTGTGTGACAGAGTGTTGGAGTGGATGGGCCTTTGGCCTGATCCAACATTGGCGTCTCTTATGTTCTTATGTTCTCCCCTCCCCAAACTAGAACTGCCAAACTCCAGGTGACACATGGCATCCCCCCAGAATTGCAGTTGCTCTCCAGGATACAGATATAAGTTTTCCTGGAGAAATGGCAGCTTTGGAAGGCAAAGCCTATGGTATACCGTCTATTCAAGGTGTGAAATCCCTCATGGCCACACATCTCCAGGTTCTTCCCAGGCCAGAGTTGGCAACCCCTCCCCAACCACCTCCCTCCCCAGGCTCCACCCCAAAAATCTCCAGGTATTTCCCAACCCAGAGCTGGCAGCCCGACATACCTGGAGGATGGCAGCCCGACATACCTGGAGGATGGCAGCCCTCAGCTCAGGCCTAGTATAAATACTGGGGGGCTGACCTTGCTTGGTCAAGAGAGCAGGAGCTCCATGTTGGAGTACGCTGTACAGCCACCCCCCGGGCCAGGCCCTGCCCTGAAACAGAACCTCACCCTCCATGTTGTTTAATGGGATGGCTGCTAGCCTCCAGGTGGGGCCTGGTGATCTCCCTGAATTACAACTAATCTCCAGACTACACAAATCAGTTCTAGGGTTGCCAGCTTCAAGTTGGGAAATACCTGGAGATTTTGGAGGTGGATCCTGAGGAAGGTGGGGCTTTGAGAGGGGAGGGACTTCAATGGTGTATCATGCCATAGAGACCACTTTCCAAAGTGGCCATTTTCTCCAAGTGAACTGATCTCTGTCAGTGGTAGTAGCAGGAGATCTCCAGCCACCACCTGGAGGTTTAGGAATACCAAAAACAACATCCGTGACAAAGATAACGACAAATCGATAAAGATAAGTTGCAAAAAGGTTTCCTGTAGTAATCCTGTAGAAACTTTTTTTTTTGCAACTTATCTTTATTGACTCTTTGTTATTTTTGTCACAGATGTTGTTTTTGGTATTCCACTTCCTCCCGTGATCTCTCATTTTTGGCTTCTACCACCTGGAGGTTGGCAACCCTAATCAGTTCCCATGGAGATAGGGTTGCCAAGTGAGAATTGAGCCACAGTGGGGAACTCCCGGCTTGTGGCTGGAGAGCGCGCGCGCCGCATCCACGTCACCCAGAAGTGATGTGGGCACGCCGGGCATGCTGGGGGGGACGGAAACCATAGAGTTTTCCCTCGGATGACCGTGGCCCCGCCCCCAGCGTGCCCGGCGTGGTTGCGTCACTTCCGGGTGATGTGCACGTCGGGGTGGAGTTCTCCCTGGGGCCAGATCCACCAGCGGCAGGAAACGGGCCTCTGGGGCGGGGTTTCCCCGCCCCCTGGGGGGACTTGGCAAGCCTACGTGGAGAAAACCGGCTGCTTTGGTGGGTGGACTCTGTGGTATTATACCCTGCTGACGTCCCTTTCCTCCTGAAAGCCAGGTACTTTCCAATCTGGAGTTGTCAACCTTATTTTATGGAGTCAGTCTTCATCACCACCACAGCCCCCAGACTGCACAATACAATATAGGTTTCCCTGAGGGACTTCAGGAGAGCAATCCCCTCCCTCCCGGTTAGTCAGCGTTGTTCCAGCCACCCCATAGCCACTCTTCAGAGTTCCCTTCAGCAGTTGGAGAATGCTATGTGGGACATTCGTTCTGGATGACTAATTATTTGGTTTCAAAACAGGCCTTTTATTTCTCGAAGTCTATAATGGCAACATGACCACATTCTGTACTTTTGACCCCAGGGAAAGAAAAGCTACAGATAATAGAATTAAACCCTCATTTCACTTGTGATAATATTTGCATAAGCTCCCTCAGTAAAACGTTATGTCCATTGCCAAATCTACAGGTTATCACTTCCATGGGGTGAGTGTTTGGAGATGGGCCTTTGGGAGTGAGAAGTCTGTGCAGGGAAGAGGCTCAAAGAATTAGACAGGCTGAAATCATAGAACTTTCTCCCCCCAACCCCCACCACCATTTAGTCTGATGTTTCCTTCAAGATTTTGAGCTCAGACAAAAATAATGGAGAGGATATTTCTCATTGGAACAACAATTAGACATTGTATAAGGTTTCAAGGCCACACAGGAATTTGGATTTTCCTTTTTTAAAAATCTCCATGTACACTTTCCCCCAGAATTGGTGTGTGTTGGTGGGTTGTATGAATGATAAACTTGTGTGAGCCTGTGGCACTAGATGGGACTGGAGGTAAGCAGCTGCCACCCAAAACAGCAGCCGCTATCCCTCCCCCAAGAACAACTAGGCCACTGCCACACGGCAGGGGAAAAAGCGGCAAAAAGTGTGGCTTTTAAAAGCCGCACCAAAGTTGACACGGCGCGGCGGGATCCCACGGATCCCCTGGCTGCGCCGCCTCTTCTCCCCGGCACAAGCAGACGCCGGGGAGAAAACACAGTTCGGACGCCGAGTCAGCCGAACTGCGCATGTCTGAGCATGCGCAGTTCAGCTCGGAGCCGGGGACACGCTGGCACATCACTGCGCCGGCGATCAGACTCCCGGTTTGCGACGCAGCAGGGAGATGAACCACCTCGGTAGGTGGTTCCAACTTGATCCGTAGCATCGGGTGGATGGGCCAGTTCGGGGACGGAAGCACCACGCTTCCCAGATGTTGTGGTGTGATCGCGCTGGTTTGATCCACCCCTGAACTGTCCCGCTACTGGCCCAAATCCCCTCGTGTGGACGGGACCCTAGTAAAGCAAAACATATTTTACATTCTGGGTTGCCCTAGTCTTACGGTTGCCAATTCTGGGTTGGGAAGTTCCTGGAGATGTGGGGGTAAAGTTTAGGAAGGGATCTCGGGAGGGTATTATGCCATACAGTCCAAAGCAGCCATTTCCTCTCAGGGAACTGACTTTGGTATTCTGGAGAGCAGCTGTAATTCTGGGAGATTAGAATCAGAATAGAATTCTGGGAGATTAGAATCAGAATAGAATCATAGAATCACAGAGCTGGAATGGGCCCTACAGGCCATCCAGTCCACCCCCCTGCTCAATGCAGGATCAGCCTAGAGCATCCCTGACAAGCGTTTGTCCAGCTGCTGCTTAAAGACTGCCAGTAAGGGGGAGCTCACCACCTCCCTAGGTAGCCGGTTCCACTGTTGAACAACTCTTACTGTAAAACGTTTTTTCCTAATATCCAGCTTCCCGCCCTTAATTTAAATCCATTATTGCAAGTCTTCTCCTCTGCTGCCAACAGGAACTGCTCCCTGCTCTCCTCTAAGAGATAGCCCTTCAAATGCTTCAAGAGAGCAATCATGTCCCCACCCAGCCTCTTCTTCTTTAGACTGAACCTCCCCAAGTTCCTCAGACTTTCCTCATAGGGCTTGGTCTCCAGGCCCCCGATCATCCTCGTTGCTCTCCTCTGCTCCCACTCCATTCTGTCCACATTGCTTTTGAAGCGAGGCCTCCGGAACTGCACACAATACTCCAGGTGAGTATACCATGGGACTATGACAGGCCCTGTCTGGAGGTTGGCAAGAGTGATTTTAACAGGTCCCAGTCATTTATTTAATTGCTTATGTTCTTCTTTTCTCCCCAGTGGGCCCTCAAGAAGAAGAAGAGAAGAGATTGGATTTATACCCCACCCTTCACTTGGAGTCTCAGAGCGGCTTACAAACTCCTTTCCCTTCCCCTCCCCACAACAGACACCCTGTGACGTAGTTTGTGGCTGAGAGAACTCTGACACAAACTGCTCTTTTTCAAGGACAGCTGTGCCAGAGCTTGTGACTGACCCAAGGTCACATCAGCAGGTGCAAGTGGAGGAGTGGGGAATCAAACCCGGTTCTCCCAGATTAGAGTCCGCACACTTAACCACTACACCAAACTGGCTCTCAAGGCAGCTTCTGAGCGCAGAGTAGGTCTCCCCCACCAGCTCTGGTCAAGAGCCCTTTGACTCATGCCCCAGGGTATGCCCAGGCCGTAAATACCTGTGAGAAGCAGAGGAGAAACAGATCCAGCTAGACCTAGCCAGCTGGCAGGCTCTTCCCCACTTCCTCCCCAGAACTCTGAATCATTAATTGTTAGGGTTTTAGTTCCTGTGATCTGCTGTGGGGACTGGGTTTTGACTGAAGAGCCTGAATTTTAAAATGACTAAGAATTATACTGTAATTTTCCTGAGAGGGGGCTTAATACCACCTTCCCTAACCTTTGAGATATTTCTGTGCCAATCAAAACTACCTAATGTGTATATGTGCAATGTACGTATTTGCAGAGCGCACACAGATGCACTCCTTCCCCAGTGGTCTTTTGACATATTTAATTCACCTTTCCACTTCTAACTCAAAAGGACAGTCATTTCAATCATTTTCAATAATAATCGCCTGGCACCAAGCTTGGGGAGTCTTAAGGGCCAGGTGAAAACATTTGTCTTATTGAGTCTCTCTTTACACACACACACCCACACAAACCTCTATTTTTTTCTGCCCTGTACTATATAATCCTGGTTCGCCAGGTAGAATGGAACTGAATAAAAAGTTTGGTGCAAATTATAAAGTTGGCATAAGCCATGAAAAAGGAGAGGGGGCATCTATCATGCTCATTGTTACTCCTAAAGTCCAGCAACAACATTTCTGGGAGGACAGTGAGAGGAAATAGGAAACAAGTAGGAAATGAGGTAGAAAAGTTCAGTTCTGCTGGTGGATCATGGGTTCTATTGCAACGTCTTCTTCTGCAGACCTGTTGATTTGTTCATAGGTGTGTGGATGCATATTTAATAGAATTATGACATACATGACTAATATTAATAGATGATTAATAGATAATAGCCAGATATTGGCTGCGATCACACACCCTCAATAATCCACTTTCAATCCACTTTCAATGCACTTTCCAACTGGATCTTTACTGTCTGAACTGGCCAAATCCAGTTGGAAAGTGCATTGAAAGTGGACTATTTAGTCTGTGTGATTGCAGCCATTCATTGTGAGCAGAATGACTGTAAGCCGGGAGAGAGCAGAACTGCAGCAGAAACCTCCATGCATTCATTGGAGCACATGGACTGAGTCTATGGCTGCGATCACACAGACTAAATAGTCCACTTTCAATGCACTTTCCAACTGGATTTGGCCAGTTCAGACAGTAAAGATCCAGTTGGAAAGTGCATTGAAAGTGGATTGAAAGTGGATTATTGAGGGTGTGTGATCGCAGCCTATGTGTGTACAAGTGCAAACAAGCCACAGCTGTATGCACCCACCATTCATGTATATATGTGTATATATATATATGTTTCATTTGTGTGTCCCAATGAAAAAGTGTGTTGACAAGGGGCACAGCATCTGTGCTTCCCCCACATACATGTACCCTGGGTTCCTTCTACTCACACTGAAGTCTAAAAAGGCCTGGATTCTAAGGTTTCTTTAACCGGTTGACAGCCCATATTCCTTGGTAATCTTGACCCAAAAAGGCATGGTTGTCACATCCTATTAAAAAATACAACTATTTCCTGCTCTTCTGCCGGGTCATGTCAGTCCACCAGGAGCCAACAAGACAGACCATTACTAATGTAATTTGTCCTTCTCTTGCTTTCAAGATAAGGAGGAGAATGTGGGATTGATTTGCCTAGTAAAAGTGACACCTTCCAACATGAGGAACTTATCTCTGTCCTCCACTCCAGCTTTCTTTGGACGGTGGCCCTCCCTCCCTTGGATGTGTGAAGTTATTAAGCAGAACCATATTGGTAGGCCTGAGTCTTAAAAGATGGGTTGGGGGGGGGGAGCGGAGAGCAGGTAGGAGATTAAATCAAAGAGCCTGAGAAAGTCCACCTTTCATAAAGCTGCTGAGCCCCCGGAATGTGCTTGGAAGCCTCGTCTCCTTCTCCTCTGATCTTGATTTGTGCCTCTCCCCCCACCCCCACCCTCCTCATCCTGGAATGGTTTAATTAATAATTAATAGCAGCTGCTTCGGATCCAGATTTTGGTGAGTCAGAAATGGAAAGGAATGCAGGGGTCTTCTTGAGCCCACCATACGTACCCCTCCTCCAGGGATCGTCCGTCAAGAAGGATCCTTCTGAGCCTGTCTGGGATTCCATAACCAGCTGATCGGGGCCCCAGGACGGCTTCAGCACCGTCCTAAACCATTTTGGCCGTGTATTTCATAAACATCCAATGCATAATTGGCTGCTGCCAATGGTCAAATGGTCAGGAGCATTTCCTCTCGCAGAGGCCTGCAAACTGCTAACAATTAAGAGCCGGGCAGGGCAGGGTCGATTTTCCTTCTTCATTGATCTTCAAAGGGGTCAAAAGCAGAGGTTTGTCCAGGATTACTTTTAAGTCAGGCGGTGCATATGGCTAAACAGTTCCGGTTGTGGGTCTCCCACCCTAGCCTACATCTAAAGGAGGCAGTATGGGGCCCAACTATCTTTCTTGGGAACATACCTTTCAGGAAATTCTCACACAGCAAATGGAAACAAGGGGATGCTGCATCCACTCCTGGGGATTCTTCACAACCAGCCTTCTTCACAACCAGCCACAGAGCACCTCTGTGATGAGAAATGAGACTGCTTTTGCCTTCTGCTGATTTCAGCTTTTGTTGTTGTTGTTCCTTTTCACTGTTTGTTAAGTTACTGTCAGGGCACATGGCTCTCTCAGGACCTCCGGTGGTACAGCCTGAGCATGAGATTTTTCCTGCAGGCACCCAAGTCTCTTTCGGGAGTGCAGACTCACTTTATCAGTCTGTATACGAGTTTCAGTGTCCTCATAGGGTGAGGATGTTGCCTCACACCTCTCCCCCTGACTCACGAAAACTCATGCCCTGATACAATTTTTGTTGGTCTTTAAGGTGCTACTGGACTGTTGCTCTTTTCTGCTGCTACAGACAGACAAAAACGGCTGCCCATCTTGGGCCCCTGCCACACGGGGGGGAAAGCACGGGCAAAGTGTGGCTTTTTAAAGCCATACCAAAAGAGACACGCGGTGGCAGGATCAAATAGATCCCCTGAGCCGCCGCGCACTTCCTCCCCGGCACGATCAGATGCCAGGGGAAGCCACTGAAAGGGGAGTGAGGCAGCCGAACTGCGCATGTGTGCCTGGATTGCTCCGGACGACGGGCGCGCCGGCGATCCCACGGCTGCGCTTGATGCGGCGTTCCTGGTAAGTCCTCCTCTGGGGGTGGTTCTTTTTTACTGCGGGTTTTCAGCCTGAAGGGCCGGATCGGGGACGGGTGCGCGCCACTTCCCAGATGCTGCGGTGAGATCACGCCCATTTGCTGTGCCCCCAATCTGTCCCTCTCCCGGGCCAAAACCTTCCGTGTGACCGGGGCCTTGATTTACCTCTTCCCCTGAGATCTCCTCCCCGCTCCTCAGTGCTGGCCTGACCCTCGGCCTGGTGTCTGTGGTACCCCATAATACTGCCACCCACTCCACTTTTGGTTGTTTCAGGAGTGGCTCCAGCATCCACAGTGAGGTGAGTACAGTCAGCTAACTACATCTGTTTTATTGTTGAAGAAGAAGAAGAAGAAGAAGAAGAAGAAGAAGAAGAAGAAGAAGAAGAAGAAGAAGAAGAAGAGAAGAGTTGGTTTTATACCATTCACTCAGAGTCGCAGAGTAGCTCATGATCTCCTTCCCTTCCTCTCCCCACAACAGACACCCTGTGAGGTAAGTGGGGCTGAGAGAGCTCTGAGAGAGCTGTGACTGACCCAAGGTCACCCAGCTGGCTTCATGTGGAGGAGTGGGGAATCAAACCTGGTTCTTCAGATTAGAGTCTGCCACTCCTAACCACTACACCAAACTGTATAAATTGGTTTTTTCCTCATTTTAAATGTTGATTTTCTTATTGTTCATAAAGTGTCTCAGATCAGTAGGTAAGGTAGTAGTGGAAAGTGCCGTCAAGTTGCAGCCAACATGGTGACCCCATAGGGTTTTCCAGGCAGGAGACATTCAGAGATGGTTTGCCATTGCTTGCAGCTGTGTAGCAACCCTGGATTCCCTTGGTGGTCTCCCATCCAAATACTAACCTGGACTGACCCTGCTTACTTTCCAAGATCTGATGCGATCAGGCTGTCCTGTGCCATCTAACTTAGGGTTATAATGGTTGGAATAAACACATCCACTTAAATCATCTCAGAAGTACTCCTAGAGATAATATAGTGTATGAAATGGCTTGTGGTGTTCAGTGTATAGAGTCTGACTTCCCCATTATCATAATGTAAACATGGATATATCACCTGATAGTGCAAAAATGCCTCCTAGCCATAATAACCAATATCAGAAAATAAAAACACCCACAATCAAATATCAGCAAAAAAGTGTAAAACAGACAGCAGATAAAGGATGTCATAAAGCAGCTGAAGTCAGACAGAAAGCTAGGCAAAATAGATGTGTTTTAACTGTCTTTTGAAAAGCAGCCAGGAGGCTGCCAGAAAATAAACCTGAGGGAAGACATTCCACAGCTTTGGTGCCACCCCCCAAAAGATCCTGTCACACCAGGAGGCAGGCACACAAAGTCAGGCCTTTGGAGATTATCCTTCAAGTATCTCAGTTCCAACCATTCAGGACTTCCAAAGTGAAACAAACAAAAGTAGCTGTTTGTACGGCGCCCAGAAACAAACCAACTGCCAATGTAAATTGGATCAAAACTGGGACCAATGTGATCCCGCCAGTGAGCTTCTTTTTTGGCTCGGAAATGTGCTTGCCTGTTCCCTTCCCCTTGAAACTGACAGGAATTGATCTGTTTCACACAAACTGTCAAGAAGAGGCAGCCTTCTTTTGTCCTGAAGCAGTTCAGATTTCGAGGCAGCCTGCAGGCAACCCGACTGCTCCCAGAAGCGGAGGCCAAGGCCGTCGCAGGAGGGACAGGGTGCTCTGGATAGCTGGGACCACACCCTCTGAACGCCGCGGGCCCCGGCATCGCAGGTGAAGAGATGGAAGAGTCAGATTGCGAAGCCAAGGTGCTAACTTGATTTACGCCGAAGCAGAGCTGTTTGTTCTTGTGGGGAATGAAGATTTACACCACATTAAAGGGTGGATATATTTTTTTTAATTCATAGCAGGAGGGAGCCAGCGGGGGAAGCTCCTGCAAGCTGGGTGTTGTATTCTTATCAGATGGTTCTTCATCTCCCAAACACAACAAAATCTAAAAGGGTATAAATCGTTAGCATGCATATTAAAGGACTGCAGGTATCTGGGCAACCTTTTGTCTGTGGAATTCAAGGAGACATGGGCAGGTGTGCCAGGTGGTCTCCCATCCTTCCCACTGTGGAGAAGGGTCATGGCTCAGCAATCAAGTGTCTCCTCTACATGCAATCAGTCCCGCTTCAATTCTTGGCATCTCTAGTTAAAGGTGGTGGGAAAGAGCTTCCTTTGTTCCAGACCCTGGATGGCCACAACTGCTCAGAGGGGACAGTTTTGAATTAGGTGGGCCAGAGGCATAAGGCAGCTTCATGCGTTCACCATCCATATCAGCTTCAGAAAGGCTGTTGTGCCTCCAGACCACGGCATGGGATCTCCCATAGCATTTTTGAGTGTTCAAAACACTTCACATACATTGCCTTGTTTTAATATTTACAACAACCCTGTGAGATAAGTTAATATTGTAGATATATACCTGTTGTTGCAATCTCTCAAATTCTTTTCTTCTAGCCTTTCTCTCTCCCTCTTCCTTTTCTTCTGTTTGTTGCCCTTCCACTTTCAGAATCTGACACTGTAAGCTCCTTGGGGCAAGCACTTCTCTCTCTCTCTCTCTCCTCTCTCTCTCTCTCCCTCTCTCTCTCTCTCTCTCTCTCTCTCTCTCACACACACACACACACACACACACACACACAGTCTCTGCTTGTTTATTTGTTATTTATTTGGTGAGCTTATTCATGGCAGAATTAAAACTGACTGCTGAGCAGCTGTAGCTCAGTGGTTGAGCATCTGCTGGGCATGCAGAAGGTCCCAGGTTCATTCCCTGGCATTTCGAGCTAAAAGGTGATGTGAAAGACCTCTGCCGGTGAAAAGTATGCAGACTGAGAGTGATTCAGCTAAGCATACCTTTATTTAGTTGAGAACAAAGACAACTGACCGGCTCACAGGCCGGCTTATATTCGTTCAGAAAACCCGCCACCAGGCTCCCCTAAACACACCCCCACTCCCGATAGGCTATTTACAGTAACCGAGAGACCTATTGGCCTCCCGGCTGGGGACCTAGCCCTTTCATTGGGCCTGGCTAGGATCCTACTGGTCCATTGTCTTTCAGCATGAAGCTATTGAGGTTTGTGCCTGGCCAGTCCGGGCAAGTCCGGACATGTCAGGCTGAATACATTACAGCCGGAGACCTTGGAAAGCGCTTCCAGTCTGAATAGGCAATACTGACCTTGGTGGACCAATGGTCTGATTCAGTGTCAAGAAGATTCATATGTCCGTATGTGTTCACATCACACACTATATAAAGGGCCATTGGCAGGAGAGTGTAGGGCCTGGGACAAGCCCCTTCCCCCAACCCCCAGTTTTGCAAGGTTTCCAGGTCTCACCAAGACTTCAGTTTCCAACCCGTGGCCAATGACTGGGGTTGCGGGCCCCACACAGAGCCCAGATGACTGACAGCTTCTTCAGGGAAGTGCAGGCCCACAACCCCAAAAAGCATAGGGCCGACGGCGGTTGGACCTTTCATTTGTGGCAGTGGAGCATCTCACCAACCAGGAAATGCATCAAGGGGAGATGGACAGGCAAAATGGTGGCAGGAGAGAGGAAGTGAAGAGTGACAACATAGGAAAACAAAGTGCCATGGAAGAGGAGGAGGGATATTCTGATGGTTTAGACTGGGTCGCTAGGAGAGGGAGGGTGGCTTGTATGACTTGGAATTTGCCACGCCAAACCTCGGGTACAGGCCAATTGTCAGAATGCTAAACAACAACAACCATTACAAAAAAAAAAATGGCCAAAGTAGTTTATTTATTTCTTTACTTACTTCATTCATGGTCTGCCTTTCTCACTGAGTCTCAAAGCAGATTACAGAAGACAGTGGAATATAAAGTATAACACAGACAAACAATGGAACACACACACACCAGATGCAAGAACGCTAATTGATTTATGCATGCTGGCTACAAGGCACCAAGTCCATTCTTGGCAATGGATTCTTCATTATTATGAGGATAACAAGAAGAGCAGGCGGCAGGCTCTTATCCAGGCTGAGGAAGGTGGGAGGGAGTGGGGCTTGATCCCTGCTCAGGTTGCTAATAGGCAAAATGGGGTTGGGGGAAAACAGCACGCCTTGTGTCTGAGGACAGTAGCTGAAGAACCTCACTACAGGAAGTGTGTCTTTCATGAGGATACTTCCTGTTTGGGGGGATTGCTACTGTGTGACTCCTGCAGTGGCATCTGGATGCTGCCATATTGAATCAGGCAAGTGCACATGTGCAGTCTCTGAATGCATTGAGAAGAACAGATTTCTCTTGCTTTCAGCTGTTCATGTCCAGGCATGGAACGCCACCTGTTTAGTTATTTTTCTAGTCTTCTATGTAACATTTTTTTGCTGTTTTTCTCATTACATAATAAATGACATGTGGGTTTCAATATTTTTTTTTTGCAATAAAGTGCCTTATAAAAAAGGAACTTCTAAGATTTATTATCCACTTTTCTTGCAATTAAAAATTTATCCTTTCATAGCGCTACCTGTGTACTGTTACAATAATGCTTTTCGCAGGATGGGACTCGGCACTTTTACCTTTCTGTCTGAGGATATCAAAGAAGCAAATCACTCTGTTTCCAGCGGTCCAGCCCGGGGACTCATCTAGAATTTCATTTCTAACCCAAGGGGCTCATTTAGGCCCCACACTACAGAGAGAGGGGACCAAATGGGTTAAGACAAGGTCAGCTCGTCCAACTGAACATCTGTTCATAGAGAGTGTGTTTGGCCAGATGTAGCTCACTATTCCTCTGCAGGTAATGAATAATTCTGTTGAAATGCACAATTACCTGTTCCATGATGTGAATTTGTTCAGCTTGTAAAGCTCTGATGTATTATCAATTGAGGAACTTTCCCCCAATAGCTCCCTGTCAAGCTGCAGTGTGTGCACATGAATTTTCAATGTCAACATGCAAATGCATGTCCAGTGAAGGAGACCAAACAGCTAAGTGAATCCTGCAAAAACCAAGTCAAGTAGAGAGAGGGAGACACCCCCCCCAACTATTCTGATTACAGCTAGAGCCATTTTTAAAGTCAAATGGCAAAAGTTCACTGTTTTTAAAATTTGACCCTCAAATATTTGGACACCTGAGTTTTTTGTCACGTACTCTAGAGGAAGTTCTCTGATGGGTTAAATTTTTAATTGGCTTTGTTACACTTACAATTTTAACCTACCCTTCCTCTGAAGAGCTCAGATGGTTTCCATGGTGTCCCCCCCCCACACACACACAGTTTTTATCCTTTCAACAGCCCTGTAAGGTTGGTTAAGTGGAAGAGAGAAGTCCTCTTTAGACTTCGTTCCAGAGAGATCGGACGCAGGACAAGGAAACAGCACTGTGGTATCAGGCTCTGTCAGGGACTTAAGCAAGCTCACTGAAAAGTACATGTTAATATTTTCAACTTGATTAGGACCTGGAAAAGCATGGTCTACAAACAGGGGTGGGGCAGCCCCATTGTGCATACTCATGATGCGTGCGTAGGATGCCCACACATCTTCAAGTGAATCCTGTGAGTGGAACTAAACATGACAATGTCACTTCATTTCCTTATATTCATTCATACTCTATGGAACACAGGGAAGGACGTGTGTGACTATGCTAATATCTAGGGTGCACTTGTATATACACTTCCCTGGACCTGCTTCTAGGGAAAGTGGATAGGATGGGGCTGAAAGTGTATTCAGCGCTGTTGTAAGTTAGATAAGGTCAGCTGTCTGGCTGCTCCTACAAGAAAGCCATTGTGTGTCAGCTCTGAAAGACTGTCAAGTCTGAACTGTAAATCAGTTACAAACACTGAAATCAAGTGTAGCCAGATTCAAAAATGCAGGTGCTGAATACCAAATACTTGACAGCATTTACAGAGAAGAATTTTCTGGGGTGCAAATTCATTAGTGATTATTTCAGATCTCTCATCCCTGCGGTTGTGAGCCTCAAACCCCCCATTTTGATTTCTTACGTGAATCAACTCTGTGTTTCTTCACCCCAGTGTTTCCTATAAAATATATGTGTTGTTCAACATCAAATAAATCAGCTTTATATAGCTATATATTTTATATGCATAAATACCATATATAACACGGAGAAAAAACGTACAAGAGGTCTACACAATACGCCCTTTGTACATTTTCTCCTATTTATCTGGCACCGAACCAACAAAATCTAAAAATTCGACAAAGAAAAACAGAAATCTGAAATTGTTGATTAAAACATGAATGAATGTTAAAAGAATTAAAATAGGAATTTTTCTTTTCTTTTAAAAGGGATAAATAAGCTATTTTGGGGTGTAAAAGAACAGGGAAGAGACGTTTCAGATACACAACTAGTAATATAAAGTATGCAGAATTTTAACATAGGTAAGTAGCTCCATAGTCGTACAACAGGAGAAACATGCTATTTTGCTGCAAGAAATAATTAGCAAAGTGAAGGCCTGGGAACAAAACATCTGGGAATCCCCCCCCCAAGTTTTCCAATTAAAAAATTGGGAATTTGGGGTAGCACTGAAAAAACCTTCCATGAAATTATTATTTATTATTCATTTATCTTATGGCAGAGTTACACACAGGAAGCATATCATAATATAAAATACGTAACCAAGTTGATACAACGGATATGCAGACCGACTCCCATGAATTCTTTTCTCTTCTAGAGTGAGTGCAATTGTATTCAAGATAAGATTTTATTGCAAAGACAGTATACAGCAATTCCAGCAGAGGCTGTAGACCAGAGGAGTCTTAATCTTTTTGATCCTGCAGGCGCCTTTGGAAGTCAAGACAGTGGGCGGGCTCAGCCAATAAATGGCTGTGGCCAGAGGCGGAGCCAATCACGAAATGTCAGGGAGTGAGGCGACGCATCATTTTAATAGCAGCTCTTCGAAATTTCAGACAGAAGCATTAACAGGATGCCTTTTAAAATGAAAATGTTTAAAAATATTTTCTGGCATACACACAGCTCACCTTCAGTAATGAACTGGAGATTGTTGTGCTATAGCGGCAGGTGTTACTGAGACACCTTTTTAAAAACCCGCACAGCCAATCAAATTTCCTTTTTTAAAAAATACTTTTTTATTGCTTTTCACTACACAACTACAAAGGAAGGGGGGAAAGGGATACTAAACTAAAATACAAAGCTAAAGCAAGGATCATGTTACATTAGTTACATCGATATCATAATAGTCTTCCCACATGTAAAAATAAAAATAAAAGGAGTGATGCTGTCTACTATTTTTTCAAAACCAAACTAATGCAAGCATAATTAGCCAGAGTAGGTGTATCCTAGTTTCTTAAATATCAAAAGAGAATAAGGCTTTCAAGATAAAGGTATACATCACATCATTATCTCCCGTGTTTGTTCTTATCATAGTTCAGTTTAACTAAGAGGTGTTTAGGAGCTGCTCCTCCTTTCTCCGATTCAGAATCCTCTGAGGAGCTGCCCGGGGTGCTTCCACTGTTTCCCAGTCCATGTTCGCTGTTTTCTTCTGTTTGGTTACTGTCCTCAGCTGTGCCTTTTTCTTTCGCAGTTGTTTGATGTTGCTCCAAAAAAGTCTTTGCTTTCTGAACAGAATCAATCTTCTCTTTTTTCTCTTTATAGTTGAAGATAAGACCTTCTGGAAATATCCATCTGAAGGGAGTAGAATGTTGCTGTAGAAAAGAAGTTAGGTTTTTATATTCCTTCTCCATTTTCTTATCTCAAGTGGAATGTCTTTTAAGACTCTCACCTCTTCACCTTAGATTTTCAGGGTTGTCCCATTTGTCACTTTCAGAATTATATCTCTTGTTGACCTCTTGGAGAACATAACAAATACTTCATCGGGCAGCTTATTTTTCTTGATAAATTCTGGATAGGTTTTGTAAACCATATCCATATCGCTTTGTATAGATTCCGCTTTAAGATCTGCCACTGGAGCCAATGCTTCACGTAAAATCTCTTTTAAGCTCTCACTGTTCTGTTCTGGGATACCTTAAAATCTCAGGACATATAGTGATTTTTCCATTTGTAGACGTAACAGCTGCTCTTTGTCGGAGATCCTTTCTTTTTCTACAACATCCAGCCTCGGGTTGATCAAATTTGTCTTAGCTTGAGCTTTTTTAAGTGCCTTGACTGTTTCTTCTGTCTTGGTCGCCATTTGTTTCAACTGGTTCTGGAGAGCATCAAAGTTGTTGTTGAGATTAGTCATCTGGTCCAGCAGAGGGTGCAGTGCTGTAGCCAGCATGTTTGGGAAATCAGTGGTTACTTCCAGTTTGGGAGATGACGTTGCTGAGCTGGCAGTTCCTGAAAGAAGTTTCTTCTTAGCTGCCATTTTATCTCCTCGCATTGACATTGTTTACACAGGGGAAATCCGATTAAGTTGCTGAAAGTCTATTGTTTCTATATGCTTTGTTCTATTTTGCACGCTACTCGGCTAGTTTTCGCTCTTTCCACTCAAAACCATCTCTCTGCCCCTTGCATTTGCTCATAGATTGCAGCTTATTTAAGCGGGGGTAACTCCTCCCCCTCCTCCGATTTGACTTGGGACTTTGGAGCGATTATCCACTTAAACGCTTGATTAGTTACGTGAGAACTCACACTCACAATTCATTCCGCTGGTTCGAACGAAGGTGAGGAGGCCATTCAAAAAACGCTAGATTGCTTGCTCGCTCAGCCCAGCATGCGCCTCTGCTTCCATACTGGTCTTGCAGCAGCGGGACCTATCAGGGCAAAGAGGAGCCTCAATTTCTCAGCTGTCACCTCAGAAGAGGCACCCCTCATGCCCCAAACAACGAGCCCCCTACAAGGGCTCTGGGGGCCCCAGAATCATCCGGGACCCCTCCCGTCCACCGCAATTATGGGGTGTTCACATCAGAGCGCAATGGAGTGCACCCGTCCAGCAAGTCGCTGAAACCAGAAGTCAGCCGATCATATTTCCAATGGCTAATCAAAAGCACTGCTGGGCAAAAGGCTGATCTGGCCCTGCCCACATTCTAAAAACACCTGAAAGCCACCAGGAAAAGTGTCAGCAGTCCATGTTAAGGACCTCTGCTGTAGACAGAAAACATTTTCATTATTGTTATACTACCTTGGTATATTATATTGTTATAGATGGGTGTATTACTGTTCAAATGTGACTAATTTTGTGCCAAATTAATTTGTCAGAATGTTCATAAAGATAATAAAGAGATCAATGTTATAGAGCTTAACTACATCTCCAAATATACTGCTAGCCCTATTATGACTGCATAAGATTCTCTGAAGAATACACTTCTTTACTACAAAATCTGTCTTTTCTATTTTCAACTTTTATTTTCCCTACCTTTCAGAAGGAAAAAATTGAGTAACGTGCTAAGATAGTATAGGTTGCAGCAGGTCGCGGCTCACTCTCTCCCTCTATTTAGTATTGGGTGTATTTGCAATTTTGATTGCAGAAAACTTCAAGTCCATCCTATGCAGAGTGACACCTTTCTAAGCCCATTGACATGCACAAAAGAAGACGCACTGTGAGACATTTATAGTTTTAAATTTCACAAATATTCCAAATAGTAGAATTTTATATGCTGATTAGAAATGATGTATTTTGTGTTATCAAAGCAGTGAAATAAGCTTCACTCATGACTTCAAACTTTCACATCTCTAAACACGATTAAATATATCTTTATTTACATGCTTATTAATATAGTGCCATTCACGTGCCTGGCATACTAAGAGATACGATTGCCAGCTTCAAGTTGGGAAATACCTGGAGATTTTGGAGGGGGGGGAGCCTGAGGAAGGTGCGGTTTGAGGAGGGGAGGGACTTCAGTGAGCTACAATGCCACAGAGTCCACCTTCCAAAGCAGCCATTTTCTCTGTCACCTGGAAATTAGTAATAATCGCAGGTGAACTCCAGCCACCACCTGGAGGTTGGCAACCCTAATTAGAAGTCAGGTCTCTGACTGAAGGAGCTTACAATCTGTTTGAGACAACGGTTGTTGGGTATTACAAGTTGAAAACACTCAGTATATCTGGGGTTAAATGCTTGTTTATGTTACTCACAGGAAGTCACATGTTTGTAACCAATCTGTTTAGACAATGGAATGCCCAGGAACTTTGGAGCTAATTTGCTAGTCTGATTGGAAACCAAGGTGTCAAGTATTTAGCATATTGGTTTCTCCTCCCGGTTCTTTGTTCTGACTAGAGAAGGAGACGCCATTCGGCTCTTCCCGTTTTACCTTTTAGCTGCAAGGATGTAGGCATATTAGCTCTTTGTTATTTTATATCCTGTGTACCTTTTTCCATGTTAGGTTTATAGTAAACTTTTATATTGTAATACACACCATGGACTCAGTCTCTTAATACTCTGCTGACTTACTCAAAAAGAATCCCAACAAAGGTGTAATAATAGGGGGAGAAAGAGATGAAAGAGGGCTTACTGGGAGAAGACTATGCATTGATCACAGTTATACAAACCTAGCAAGGCAGGAGGACTAAGAGACTGTGCCATAGACTTAGTGGGAAAGGTGGCTTTCGACAAAGGATTTGAAGGTGAGAGGTGTGCCTTTCCAATGCATTGCTGGTGGATTCAGTCCTTATCTCTCTGTCTCTCACAAACACACATACACACCCAACAGATGATCTAAGCCACTAGTTCTTCTTAACGTATAGCAAACTGGCACAGCTACAGCTGGATTGGGTCCACGGTTTTCTTCCCAGGTTCTAGGGCTGAGCCAGGACATTCAGCTCCCTTTGATGCATAGCTCTGGGGGAGCTTTGACAGATTAAGCCCTGGTTATAACAGCTAGGAGATCAGAGACAAGGATCAAGTTCATATCCTCTCTGTTGATTGCTCAAAAGCCTAACTGAAATGCAGTGAAGGGAGGGGGTGACCGGGAAGTGTTTCAGAGACTCCCCCGTCAACTGGTGATGCCTCTTCAGGGATGTCTCCCTTGCTTTTAAGGACATTGGGTCCATGCCAGCATCTTGGTAGAGGATGCAAGGGGTGAAGATACAAGCTTAGGGTGGGGAGGGGACAGATGTACCAGTTCCGAAATGTCGAAGGCAGTTTGTCAACTCCTTTGCTGCTAAAGCACGTGTATTTATTTATTTTAACAATCTGCATCCCACCACTGCGCCTGGAGGTTCCTGGCACGGCTTGTAACATCATAAAATGCAAGAAATGCAATAAAATGCCAAAGTGCAACAAAATGGCAAACAGAGAATAAAAACAACAAAACCATAATCTCATCCCAGCCCTAACAAAGAACTCCACCCACCCCAATTAATATCAGCAAAACAGCTGATAGTCACAGAGAGAGAGCTGTATTTAGGATTTTTGCAAGGCAAGCTGACCACAAGGAAGGAGCTGGGTATGTTTAGCCTGGAGAGATGATTGGGAAGGGAGCGGTGGCGCAGGGAGCAAAAGCACCTGCCTTAACATCTAACGAACAGTTTGTAGGCTGTTCGATACCCACCACAGCCAGGGTGAGAACCCAGCCCTAGTCCCAGCTCCCGCCCACCCAGCGGTTCGAAAGTCATAACAACTTACAAGTAGATAAATGGGTACCTGCCTTAGAAGGCAGGGAGCACCCTCCTCCATTGGGAGGTGAGGTGGGAACCTCAGCAGGGACGGTTCGGCAAGCGGTGGCGGCAGCAGCGGAGTGGCGTGTAATGGCGGCGGTAGTCGAGGCGGTGAGCGGAAGAAAAAAGGAGACGCAACATCTAGCGGTGAACCGGCGGTGAAGGCATGAGGACACTCAGCGCAGGCGCGGCGGAGCCTAAGGGATGGAGCCAGTGCCGCGCCGATGCAATCAGCACGACGAATGGGCCCGCCAACTCCAAAAGATCTCCCGAGGAGCCTGAAGAGAGTGGAGGGAAGATGCCGACCGGAAGCCGAGAAGACAAGACGAGCTGAAGACACGTCAACTGAATCCCACCGGGTGCCGTTAGGTAGTCCCGCCCCTAATACGATATATATATATATGTGCCCATAGATAGGGATAATACAAACTATGTAAGCCGCTCAGAGACCCATGGGAGGGGTTCGAGCGGGGTAGAAGTTGAAGGTAAATAAATAAATAAATATGATAGTGAGCTTCAGGTATCTGAAGGCCTGTCACATAGACAATGGAGCAGAGTTGTTTTCTGTTGCCCCAGAAGAAGGTCGGAACAGAACCAATGGGTTGAAATTAAATCTAAAGATTTTTCAGCTAAACATTAGGAAGAACTTACTTGAGCGGTTCCTCGGGAGGTGGTGGGCTCTCCTTCTGTGGAGGATTTTAAGCAGAGGCTAGATGGCCATCTGGCAGCAATACTGATTCTGTGAACTTGGGCAGTTCACGAGAGGGAGGGTAGGAAGGGATAAGACGGTGCTCGGTTCTCATGGCCCTTTCTTACATGGCCAGGATAATGGCCGATCTCCACTTCAGGGCCAGGAAGGGATTTTCTTCCAGGCCAAATTGGCCAGGGATCCTGGAGGTGTTTTGCCTTCCCTGGATATCGAGCAGAGGTCACGGGGAGAGTCAGGGTGCGGTAGTTGTGGATTTCCTGCATTGTGCGAGAAGGTTGGACTGGATGACCCTTGAGGTTCCATCCAACTCTGTATCTGTGTTTACTCAATGAGTCATTAAATTGTGGTTTTCACTACCAGTGGACATAGCGATGGCCACAAGCATAGATGGCTTTAAAAGGGGTTAGACAGATTTATGGAGCAGAGGTCTCTTCAATGGCTACCCTGTTTCCCTGAAAATAAGACCTACCCAAAAAATAAGCCCTAGCAGGATTTCTATGCATTTGTGGTATAAGCCCTAGTGTGTCTTCTTGAGAAAAAATAAATATAAGACAGTGTCTTATTTTCGGGGAAACATGGTACATAAGAACATAAGAGACGCCAATGTTGGATCAGTCCAAAGGCCCATCCAGTCCAACACTCTGTGTCACACAGTGGCCAGAAATACCAGTGCCATTAGGAGGTCCACCAGTGGGGCCAGGACATTAGAAGCCCTCCCACTGTTACCACTATTACCCACTGCTACCAACCATGGTGAGTGAAGGGAACCAGTAAACATACAAAGGCAGGAGACCTCTGAATGTCGGTCCTAGGGGGCAGCATCATAGGAAGGCCTTCACCACTATGTCCTGTTTATTGCCCTCTGTGTCAAACAGGATGCTGGGCTAGATGACCCACTGGTCTGATCCAGCAGGACTTGTGTTCTTTCAATACTCCCAGCCATCCACAAGAAGAAGAAGAGGCTGGATTTATACCCCATCCTTCACTACGCAAAGGAGTCTCAGAGTGGCTTACAATCACCTTCCCTTCCCCACCCCTCAACAGACACCCTGTGAGGTAGGTGGGGCTGAGAGAGCTCTCTCAAGAACTGCCCTTGAGAGAACAGCTCTGAAAGAACTTGTGACTGACCCAAGGTCACACCAGCAACCGCCTGTGGCGGAGTGGGGAATCCAACCCAGTTCTCCCAGATTAGAGTCCGTGCTCTTAACCACTACACCAAACTGGAGTTTAATGTTCAGTGCCGAGTTCACTGCAAAGAAATTCAGAATGCACAGCCAATCCCAGATTTACTCAGGAAAATAGATCGCTCAGTCTGAAGCTGCACATGTCAGATTTGGTCTTGCTCAAATGTTATGTGCCTCCATGTGGTAGGCCAGTGATATCAGATGGGGAGGGGAATAAGGTGGAATCTCACTCCCACTGTCCAGGTGTAGGGCAGTGCATAATCCTCCATGTTTTTCTCCACTAGTAAGACTATACATTGGCAAAATGGTGGTTCTGTTGTAGGTAGGTGGTTTTTAAAGCAACACTTCCGGTAAAAATCATATAACATGACACAGCTGAACAAGAAACTCCCCCACACAATGACTCACATGGATATATTTTTTAATGGGATCGGTCGCCGCTTTGCATAGTCTTTTAAACTGCTGGAATCTCCCCCCCCCCTTCTTTCTCCTAAGTTTAAATTTTATGGCACTACTGAAGAATGGGGAGGAGTGTGGGGAGAAAAAAACCCACACAAGTTTGTATTGATCCTGTAAGGTTAAGATCTTGGTGCACTTCCATTATTCTAACCCAGAGAATTTGAAATTTATGGTCCCTCTTGAACCTCACCAGCTTCCTCAAGAGAACTCTGTAGCCAGCCGAACGCCAAGCGCCGTAAAATTTAAGGAGGTGAGAGAGAAACTTCCCAGAAAAAATAAACATTTCATGGAAATGAAATAAGTCTTCCCTTATAGGAGCCCACCTCAGTGAGCTGGAGATTAAATGGGAAGGTATTCAAAATGGTAAGTGGATATAAAGTGTTGTGTTTTAGATACGTTTGTTTATGAGTGTGCAGAAACGGCCATTGTCTTGTGCGGGTCAATTCGCAGAGCGTGGCCCCGTCTGTTCCTTCCCCAGTGTTTGGAGGTTGGCAGCCGGTGCTCAAACGCAGTTGTTGCAGAACCCATCGGCTCTCTTTAATGCTTCCCCCTAGCAGGGATGGCAGCAGCACACACCTCACACAGACACACACACACACACTCCATTCTTCCAACCAAAAGACAAGTCGCTGTCTTCCTCTGCTCATTGCACTCCCCAAGAATTATAGCAGAGCCCTCCAGAGGAGCTGAGAGCTCCCTCCAATTCACTGTAACATATTGTAAAACTTACGGCATGCCAGGGCTCTTTTTGTAGAAAAAGCCAAAGCAGGAACTCATTAGCATAATAGGCCACACCCAACAGCAGAAACTCATTAGCATATTAGGCCACACCCCTGACAGCACAGCTCATTAGCACATTAGGCCACACCCACATATTACCAGAAGTGTGGTCATCCAGCCACACCCACCTTTTGCTTGTTATTCTGTTTACCTTGTTTGTTGTCAAAACCCAGGGCTTTTTTGTAGCAGGAACTCCTTTGCATGTTAGGCCACACACCCCTAATGTAGCCAATCCTAATGAGTTTCTGCTGTTGGGTGTGGCCTATTAGGCTAATGAGTTCCTGCTGGGCATGGCCAACTTGAGAGCCAGCCGGAACTCCGTTCCTGTGCGTTCCTGCCCAAAAATAGCCCTGGCTATAGCTCAGTCTCGTCAGATCTCAGAAGCTAAGTAGGGTCAGTACTTAGAAGGGGGACCACCAAGGGAGACTCTGCAGAGGAAGGCCATGGCAAACCACCCTTGCTTCCCACTTGCCTTGAAAGCCCCTTGCCGGGGCTGACGGCACTTTCCACCACACAATTTCCCCAAGGTACACATAAAGGGGGGGGGGGAGGTGCAGATGAGCAGCAGGGCCTGTAAGTTACAGCAGACTGTGCATGCTCTGATTACAGAATTAATTTGGAGACATTGTGGGGAGGGGTTAACCCTTTCCCTCCCTGCCTCCTCCCCACTTGGGCTCTGAACACATGCTTGTGAGTGTAAACATATGCTTGGAGCTCTAGGATGGAAATCCGAGCTTGGGGAGGCAAGAAGTCACAAGGGGTTAAGCAAGCACACATCCTGTCTGCTGCTTCTCCTTTCGGAATCCCTCTCTTTCTGAAGCTCCTTTGCCTGGGGGAAAAGAAACAGCTGCCAGCATTGATTGATATGTGCCCCATGTTTAATATGTAGTTCCCTCTAAGGCCCTGTCCACACGAGAGGATTAGGGCCGGGAGACGGACGGCACAGGTGCGGAGCAAACGAGCGCGATCCCACCGCAACATCTGGGAAGCGTACTGTGTCCGTCCCCGATCCGGCCCTTCCAGCGATAATCCGCGCCAAAAAAGACCCACCTACCGAGGTGGTTCTTTTCGAACGGCCGCAGCAACGCTAGCCGTGGGATCGCCGCCACGTTCTTTCGCCGGCGCATCCCCGGCTCCTTGCCGAACTGTGCATGCTCCAACATGCGCAGTTCAGCAGACTCCCGTGCCTTTCTCCCCGTCTCCCCGGCATCTGATAGTTCCGGGGAGCAAATGCACAGCGGCTCAGGGAATCTGTATGATCCCGCCCCCGCGTGCCTATTTAGGTGTGGCTTTTTAAAAGCCGCACTTTGGCCGTCTCTTCTTCTCTCGTGTAGCAGGGGCCTAAGCTGAGTTAGTGTGAGCCAGCTTGCAGTTCTTTAGCCTCCGGCTCACACATCTTTGTCCTTAGCTCAGGAAGGAGGGCTCCAGAGCAAACTAATTTATGCAGTAGCCAAATCGCTCGCTCACAACTTTAATGCCAGCAGCTCACAAAGTAGAATCTTTGCTCACAATACTCCACAGCTTAGAGGGAGCATTGGTCAGGTCCTTTAGTCACATGAAACTGCCTTATACTGCATCAGACCCTTGGTCCATCAAAGTCAGTATTGCCTACTCAGACTGGCAGCAGCTCTCCGGGGTCTCAGGCAGAGGTCTTTCACATCACCTACTGCCAGCTCTTAACTGGAGATACCAGGGATTGAACCTAGGACCTGCTGCATACCAAGCAGATGCTCTGCCACTGAGCCGCAGCCCCTCCCTCCCCACAGCCCTTGCTTTCAGGAGGCACATTGAAGTTTCTAACAGTGCAGTCCTTGGCAGAATTGCACCCTTCTAAGCCCTTTGACTTCAGTAGAAGGGTGTAACTCTTAGAACTGCACTGTAAGGAACACACCCGTTTATGATTCTGGAAAGTGCAGGAAGGGAGATGGAAAACTGAGAAGGACGAGCCAAGCTTTTGGGAGGGAGATCCCATTCACTTGGAGCCCTGCCAGAAAATCCAGAGTCCCACAATTGTTCCAAAGTACAATATTGGCTGATTCGGAGAGTGTTGATTAAATCAGTCAGCAGCCAAACACCACTTCCCCCAGTGCTGTGCTGCAACTCCTACCTCTCGCTTGGCTTTCTCATCTTCCCCCATCCAATGCTGACACATACCGGGTTTTTTTCCATAGTGTAATTCAGCACAAACTACCTGCTTCAGTAGTGTTAGCCACAGTGTTATGAATGCTCAGGCTGTTGGATTCTTTATGTGATTCACAAATACGTCTGTCATATATGTTGTAAAATAGTCAAAAGTATTTAAAATACTCAGAGTATCAATGGATCTTGCTCTATTGGAAAGAAGAGATTTCTTTGCTTTTAAAAACCTTTATTTCTAAGGGTAGAATGGAAAGAAGAGATTTCTTTGCTTTTAAAAACCTTTATTTCTAAGGGTAGAATGTATACAGGGAACCTACAAAATAACAGAACATCTAACAGCTACATTTTCTACTGCTTACTTCTCAAAACATAGTCACACACTAACACAGAGATAATGGAGAATCTGTCCTCGACCCCTAGAAAGGAAGTCACCTGAAAACAAACAACCAATCTGTATCACAATAGAAGCTACTTTTCCCGGGCTAATTCCCCATTGGCTCAGTGCCAGGTATCCCTTCCAGGTCAGTCTAAACAATAGCAATACTAGGTAAACAAGTGAACCCTATAATGACTGGATCATCAGACCTTGTAAATACATACATTTCCAACACCCCTTCTCAAGGTCTAACATGTAAGTCATACATACACATACAAAACATTATTCATTATTCAATTCAGCATTTGTACCAATCATATTCAACATTTTACGTAGATGTTCAAATTTCTCTTTGGTCAGTGGCTTAGTCAGAATGTCAGCTACCATTTCTCCTGTACAACAATGCTCAATATCTATCAGCTTCTTCTGGTACAAATCTTTCATTAAAGCACACTTAATACCAATTGATCTACTTCTAGCTGTGGTGCTTTTTCTTTACATATAGTAATACAAGCTTGATTATCCTCAAACATAAGTATAGGTACAGGTTCTCTTATTCCAAAGTCTTTTAACATATGAAAAATCCATTCAAGTCTACTACAGGCACTTGCTGCTGAAACACACTCAGCTTCCGCTGTAGACTGCGCCACAACAGTTTGTTTTCTACTAGTCCAGTCTATTAGTCCATCTCCATAGAAAAATAGATATCCACTTGTAGACTTATAATTGTCTGATTCTTCTCCCCAGTTGGCATTCATATATACGACTAGTCTGGACCCTTCAGACGGTGCAATTTTCAGTTGTAAGTCCATTGTTCCTTTCAGGTACCGCGCCAGTTTCTTTATTACACTCCAATCATGATGATTAGGTGAACTCAATATTCCTGCATAAGATGCCAACTGCCGCTGTGATATCTGGCCTCGTGGTTTTGCTCAGGTAGAGAAGTTTCCCAACTGCTTCTCTGTATTCTCCAATGTCTCTGAGTGGTTGTCCATTCTTTTCCTTCAGATATCCAGGTTCCATTGGTATGGATGATGTTTTACAGTCCTTCATGCCAATAGATTCTACAAAGTCCATAATCTTTCGTTTCTGGCATAGAAGAAAAGTCCCATCCTCGAGTCTCTCAATT
Source organism: Gekko japonicus (assembly GCF_001447785.1). Lineage (NCBI taxonomy): Eukaryota > Metazoa > Chordata > Lepidosauria > Squamata > Gekkonidae > Gekko > Gekko japonicus. The sequence goes on along the minus strand of NW_015175971.1, from coordinate 592,593 downwards.
TGCATTCCGAGGTACTGTTGTACATCTCCTAGCTGTTTGACTTCCACGTCCTTATTCAGTCCATCAGCTATGTCTTTGATGTCCTTTCTGTTTTGACAGGCCACGATCAGGTCGTCAACGTAAACAAGAACATACTGGTATTGTCCATTTCTAATTCTAGTGTACAGACAAGGTTCAGCTTTCCCTTGTTCAAAACCTTGCTTCTGTAGCAGTCCAGTAATTTTGTCATACCAGACCTTTGCTCCTTGTTTTAGCCTCTTGAGTCCTTTGTTGAGTCTGTAGACATAATCCTCTTGTCCTTTGGCTTTAAAACCTTCAGGTTGTTCCATGTAGATTTCTTCAGATAGTTCTCCATTAAGAAAAGTAGTCTTTACATCAGGATGCTCTACAATCATGTATCTCGATGCTGCAACACTAAGAAGTGTTCTGAAAGTTGCTTGGTCGGTAACTGGAGCAAAAGTTTCAAAATAGTCAGTCCCATATTCTTGTGAATAGCCTTTGGCCACTAGGCGTGCTTTGTATAGCTCCACAGTTCCATCTTCTTTATGCTTTATTTTGAAAACCCATTTGCATCCAACAGGCTTTCTGCCTTGAGGTAGCTTAGTAAGAGTCCATGCTTCCTTCTCGTAAATGGATAGTATTTCTTGTTCCATTGCTGTAATCCATTTGTCTTTTTCACTCGTAGGTAGGTTGCATACTTCCTTCCAGTTCTTGGGCTCCTTTGCGGATTGCACAGTTTCACAAAATCCATATTTCTTTGGTGGTTGCCCTTTAGTGCTCCTTTCTGACCGTCTCACACTGGTTGTGGGTTCTGCTGCCTCCTCTGGTTCCTTTGGTATGTGGGCATACCCTTTGGAACCAAAAGCTTTGATGTGCTTTAATCCAGGCTTCTTTTTAAACCAGGCCTCAAAAGGAGTGGTCCCAGTAAGCTTTGAGGGTACTTTATTGTGTAGATACACTGCTGTGTTCACAGCTTCAGCCCATAGGCTATTTGGTAGTCCAGAATGCATAAGCTTTGCCCTACACATGTCCTGAATTGTTCTATTCAGCCTCTCAGAAGTTCCATTTTGTTGAGGCAAGTGTGGGATAGACACCTTGTGCTCAATCCCTTCAAGTTCCAGAAATGCTTTAAATTCAGTATTACAATATTCTCCACCTCCATCAGTGTGTAAGCTTTGAGGTGCTTGGCCAAACTTGTTTTTAATTGTGGCCAAGTAACATTTGAATTTATTCAGTGTCTCATCTTTGCTCTTCATCATATACACAAAAGTATATTTTGTTTTATTCTCAGTAAAAGTCACAAAATATTTGTTTCTGCCACAGGATGGCGCTAGTGGACCAACAAGATCACTGTACACAGTCTCTAGAAACCTTTCATTGTGAGCAGTGGACTTGTGAGAATATTGTGGGGCTGTCCCTTTTGCTTTGAGACACATTTCACATTTCTCCTTTGCCTTATCACAATTCACAACAGGGATTCCACATTCCTTCAACAGCCTTTCAACACTCTGCATGCTCCTGTGCGCAAATTTCAAGTGCCATGCATATAAACAATCCTGATGATTACAAAAGTCATTACTAGTTTGACAAACTTGTCTCTCATCATTAACAGTTCCAGATTCCTCACTGGCATCTACAAGATAATGAAATCCATTTCTCTCTTCCACTTTGAATTCAAAGGCATCTCAGCAATTATCCTACTGTTTTTCCCTTTCTTAAGTAACACAGTATGATCACAGTCCATAAGCCTTTTAGTTGAAATCAAATTATCAGCTGCTCCAGGAACTAGAGCCACTTCCTGCAACTTAACATTAATCACTTCTCCAATAGTAGTTCAATGGGTACTGTTCCTACACCTCTGACATCAAGCAATTCCTTATTGGCTTGAAAAATCTTTGGTCTATTATTAACATCAAGTTCAGAAAACAGTTCCTCATATTTGCAAATGTGCATGCAGGATCCAGAGTCAACTAAAAATATTTTCTTATTTACATCTACATCATCATCATCACAGATTCTAAAAGCATGATCCTTCCTGTTAGCATGGAAATTTCCACATCCCTTTGTCTTCGGTTTAAAGCCTCTGCCATAATTTCCTCTGCCACTGGGTGTCTTGCCCCTCTGACCATGTGCTCCGGAGGGCTTTAGATTCAAAGTCTCTGGTGTTTCTAAATTCACAGTTTACAGCTTTATGGTTTCCTCTAAATATGAAACACTCAATTTTCCTTTTAAATCTGTGCCCATGTTTCAAACTCAGTACAGACATTTCATTAGACAAAACATCATCACTGCTTCTTGAGTCAAATTCTTCCTTTAAAATCAACAATAAATCCTCAAGTTTTAGAACATCCTTGTGCCTCATAGCTAGATTTTTGTAACTTTGTGGTATACCTCTGAGAATAGCAGTTATCATGTCAATTTCATCAGGCATCTTCCCTAACTCCTTAAGCTCATTATAGACACACATTCGTTTGCCCAGTTTCTCAGGTAAATTTTCAGTCTCTTTTACTTTAAAATCAAAGATCTGAGCCTTCAAGTAATAAATCTTACTGGTAGTCTTTCCTCCATATTTCTTTTTCAGATATTCAACCATTTCCTTTGACGTTCCCACAGTATATAAATTTGGCACATTGTTCGGATTCACAGACTCGAGAATTAGATTTTTAGCATAGCCATCCTGTTGTTCAAAAGCACTTTTCTCTGGCTCATTTGTTGGGGGGGGTCATTGTTAAGACATGCTGGGCCCTCTGCATTTGCAGCTTTACTTTGAGAAAACCTTCCCACAAAGAAAAGTTGTGGGGTAAAAATTTCAGGGCCGCTATCTCCCCAGAAGTATGGAACGTACTCACAGATTTGGGTGGTGTTTCTCTGGGTGCAGAAGTTGAAATTCTGGGTGTGGAAGATTGAGCTTCACTCATCTTTAGGCTGTAGTAGGCACACTGCAGGGACTCACAGGGTTAATTCCTTTCCTCAGGCTGTGCAGCTGGGGGCGGGAGACTTGAAAGCAATCAGCTCGGCTTTCCTCTTTCCTCCATAGTAGAAAAAAAATTCAAAAAGCTTTCTCTCAGCTGCTTTCTAAAGTGCAGGCCAGCATAAAGTGGGATCCCTTTAATCAGCAAGAATTAAAGTGCTAGCACCTTTTCTGACTTGCAGCTTTGTTTGGAAAAGAGCAGAAAAACTTTACAAAAAATTGTTCCCTTTTAAAATAAGCCTCTACTTGCTAGCTCAGCTCAGCGCTCTCGCTCTCTCTCCAATGAGCATTTCAAAAAAACAAACAAACCGCACTCTGCTACCATTTGTTGTAAAATAGTCAAAAGTATTTAAAATAGAGTATCAATGGATCTTGCTCTGTTGGAAAGAAGAGATTTCTTTGCTTTTAAAAACCTTTATTTCTAAGGGTAAAAGGTATACAGGGAACCTACAAAATAACAGAACATCTAACAGCTACATTTTCTACTGCTTACTTCTCAAAACATAGTCACACACTAACACAGAGATAATGGAGTATCTGTCCTTCTTCTCGACCCCTAGAAAGGAAGTCACCTGAAAACAAACAACCAATCTGTATCACAATAGAAGCTACTTTTCCAGGGCTAATTCCCCATTGGCTCTGTGCCTCAATATATAGCAAGTATCATCTTAGAAGAGGCATTCCCTCCAGTGTGTGAAAGGAGGAGGAATCCTTCTTCTAAGACAACACCTGTTGCATGAAGTTCTTGCAGAAATACCTGCAGTTTTAGAAAATGCTGCTTCAACATTAAAATCTTCTGCCCAACTCAGCAGGTTAAAACAAAACAAAACAACAAGCTAAAGACTTTGAAATGTTGTCCTGGATTGATTAACCAACTCAGCATTGCAGCCCTAAGTTCATAAAAGCCCCCTCACTTCTGAACTTATGAAAAGACTGACATTCAGTTGATAAGGGGTCCCCAAAGGATGATCTGTACTTGTAGGGTCTCATTGATTCAATTTATCTGATTTATGTTTTTGCTCTTTTATTAATGTTATTGATTGCTTTATTGTTATTTTCATTATTTTGTTCATTTTTTTTCTTGCTGCACACCTTTGAGGTTTTGAACAGCCTCCTTCCAAGAGTAGGATAGTGTCTAATTTTGGCATTTCACCGGCACCATATTTACTGTCATTTGATGCCAGGGAAGACACTTTTGTTTCAGTTGGATTTGGGTTAAGTTGTGGTACTAATTATTTTACTACCACTCCTTATTTTGGACTATTGGAGAGGTCACCTTCTTTTTCTTTCCTTTTACCCATTGGAGTTGGTTTCCCTTACTGCTTGTGTTACTTTTTCTGCTGAAATATATAAATGTGTGCATGTTATGCATGTTATGTATCATCAAGTCTTATGGCGACACTATGAATTATGGCGACACTATGAATTAATGACCTCCAAAATGCCATATCATTAACAGTCTTGCTTGGGTCTTACAAACCAAAGGTTGTAACTTCCTTTATTAAGTCAATCCTCTTTTCCTAGTGCCTTCAACTTTTCCTAGCATTATTGTCTTTTCCAGTGAGTCTCATCTTCTCACTTTTTAAACTTTGCTTGCTCTAAATAAACTTTAAAATGTATAGTAAGCTACCCTAACCATACTTGGAAGGGCAGGACATAAATATTTTTAATAAAATAACAATGGAGACACTTTGAAAACACATAAAATAAATTGAACAGCATTTGTGGGTTTTGTCACATGGACTCATCTTACATCAATTATCTTCACTGTGTAAAAAGCAGTGCTATGTATGAAACATCTCCTAGCTGTGTGAGAATGGAAACGGCCCTGGAACTAGTGTTCTCAGAGTTGATACTATGGCAATGTGCCAAAAATGAGACAAAAGAGAGGAATGAGGGGAGAATAGGAAGGGCAAAGAAAGACGAGGAAAGTCACTGGAACTCTCTCTGTACTCCCATCTATCCCATGAAAATTTCACGGGTATCTCACTAGGATATCACTAATGATCAGTTGAGCATCTGCAGATGAAAATGTACGTTTCCTTTCTAAGTAAACAGAGACAGAATAGCAATTATCAGAATTCCAGAGCAGTCAACTCCACATGCTCATTGCAAGCTTTGATTTAATAGGAAATGAAACTTTCGTAGAAAAGCCAGAGCAAGTAGCCAAGAGAAGACTGTGAAGCAAATTGCTCCTGAAGTTTTTAGGAACATCCCCTACAAAGTTTGCTCTCCGGAGCTTTACCCCGTAAAAACTCTCTGGAGCCTCTGCTGCATCTCATCTGGATCCAAGGGCTGAATGTTGTCCAAGTTCAGTGCATTTAATCATTTGCAAACCACTGTTGGTTAAACTCAGATGACTCTGACACAAGGAAGCATCTGGGGATCATGATATGGAAGTGGACGCTTTTGTTGCTCTGATATCTAAAGATAAGATTTCAGCCTGATAGGGTACTTTCGCCATTTATACAGGGCAGCGAATGAAACTGTAACCATAACAAATGGAAAACGCTTCCATTGTCCATTCATTAAGTCAGACATAAATAGCAGACTAATAAACTGACATTTATCCAATGCTGATCCCTCCCTTCCTACAGAGTCAGCTTCAGTGATATCACAGAACGTTCACATTTCTGAAAGTGGACAATTAAATAATAGAATATGGAATATTTAATTCAATGCAGCTGCTGTGTGAGAAGTAGAAGATGAGTTTGGCTGGACATAAACAGCTGCCAGGAAGCCACTGGTAACTGGGCTTTTTTGTACATGTCATTTCCCTGCTTGTGCGCCCCTATTGTGTTTTTTTTCTCTTTTCCACCTGTGTATTGCTCCCTCTAGTGGTCGCTTCAATATTTCATCACTGTATCATAAGCGAGAGATACAGAAATGAAACATTGACGTGACCACTAGAGGGAACAAAATGCATGCAGAAAAAAAGGGGGGGAACCCAACACAGTATGGGCACACGAGCTACAAAAATAAGACTTGCAGGAAAACCCAGTGAGTCAAAAACCTTTGTGCAATTCACTATAGTATTTGTTTGTTTTTAATTTTTGCATTAACCCATATTTCCAAAACCACAGCATTCCTCAACATTCCTCATCTGGACATCCATGGACCATCCTTCACTGCACGTTGTTTTCCCCATTTGGGAGTGCATAAAACTGAGTCACGCCATCCCCTGTGGGGCTGTTCTTCCTCATAAGTTTACTCTGAACAATGTCTTTGGGGAAATTATGGAGGAGGCGCTGCATCCTGATAAACATCTTGTAGCTTTTCTAAGGATCCATTGCTTGCTTACCAAGCAAGACACACTCAGAAGCTCCAAAACACCTTCAGAGATCACCCACAGAGCAGAAGGGTGCAAGGGTGCTGTCAGTGGGCCATATATCTGCAGTGCCCTGGAGACAGGGAGGACTCTGCTGGCTTTCTTGTCTTGGTTGTCTGGGTCCCCTCCCTTTTTCTTTGCTTGTATTGACATATTACATAAATACAGAAGGGAAAAGGATTTGCTGATAGGGAGCATAAATCATGGGCTGTTCTCAGCTTTTAAGGACAAGAGAAAAAGGAAAAGTTTGCACGAATATAATTATGGATTCTGGTGCAAATAAAACAAAACATGACAGTTCTAGAAGGCAGCCATTACTAAGCAGACGCCGTAAAACTTCAGCTAGTTACTAGGATTTGGCAGGAGGTTCAAAGACTAGGCACTCAGCAGACACTGATACTGTGTTCGAGATATCTCTGTTTAGGGGTCTCCCCCCCCCCAATGAACTTTCTGCACTCTCCATGCACAGAAAATTAGACATGTTGGTCTTGAACTCCACCAGATACTCCGTCATGGCTAATTTCAAGACCTCAAAGGCATATATAGATAGATATATTCTGCTGGTCCAGAGACGCTTGCAGCCTCTTTGCTGTGGAAGATTTAAAGGGATGAGTGCATTGCCAAGCTCTGCACATATTTTGCACGCTTTCCAAGTTTCGAGGCTGTCTTTAAAGGCCCAACTGCTGACGATTCTTGTTTTGGTGATCAAAGCCAGATAAATATTGGTGAGGAGTTCATGACAGGTTTTTTTTAGGGGGGGGGGTCCTTCTGTACATGAAATGAGTAAAAGCCATGAGAGTTCCAGTTTAGCAACAATTTCATCCCTAGTGGAGTCCTTAACATATCCTGTAGCAAATTCCTGTCACCCAGGAGTTAAAGCAAAATGCATTAGAGGCAACTGAATAGCAGAAAAGTGCACTGCATTGCACTGAGGGCATGTTCTGTTTATTTGTGTCACCCGTCACTGAGTAAAACTGTCACTTTATTCCACTCTGCCATACAAATTATCCCATTTGAAATAATGGCAGTCTTGGACATTTGGAAAAAGGAGTATCAGTTAATTCAGTAAACTCTTTATGTGAATTACCCACTCAGTGCAGGAATCAGGCCCATAGCTACAATGGGGCCTCTCTGAGCCCAGCCCCCCAATTTACCACCAAGGACCCATGACTTCCCATCCAGCTCAGCCCCCCCCCCCCAGCATGGACCTGTTTGCTTGCCCAGGTCCCCGGCCAGCAGCCCTTCTCCTGCTCAAGCAGCCAAGCCGCATGGCTTTTTGGTCCAACGGCTCCACCTACCGGCCTGCGTCACTGCGCTCGGCGGTGGCACCCCACTTGGGGAGGGAAGGCAGCAGAAGCCGGAGGCTGAGGAGTGTTCCTATTAGGAATGTTACTCACTTGGTCAGGTGATGACAAGTTCTAGGGTCTGGGTTGTTTCCCTTTGGAGGAGAGACCACTGGAAACATGGGGCATTTTTGTAGTACTTGCTTTCTTTTCAGCCACTGTGGTATAGTGGCTAGAGCGTCAAACCTCAGGTTTGAATCCCCCTGTCTGCCGTGGAATCTTGATGGGTGATCATGGGCCAGTCTTGCAGTCTCAGCCTAACCTACCTCTCAGCCTATCTTTTGTGAGGATAAAGTGGAGGAGAGGAGAATGATGGAAGCCACATTCGGTTCCTTGAGAGCCAGTTTGGTATAGTGGTTAGGGTTGCCAAGTCAATCTTTGCTGGGAGCGGGGGGCTCCTGGCTGGCGTCTGGTGCGCGCCATAGAGTTTTCCCCGCTCCCAGCATGCCCGGCGTGGTCGCGTCACTTCCAGGTGACGCACACGTCAGGGAGGAGTTCCCCCCGGGGCCCGATCAGGCAGCGCCAGGGAACGGGCCTCTGGGATGGGGGTTTCCCCCCCCAGGGGGGACTTGGGAAGCCTAGTAGTGGTTAAGTGCGCAGACTCTAATCTGGGAGAACCGGGTTTGATTCCCCACTCCTCCACTTGGGGCTGCTGGATTACCTTGGGCAAGCCATGTTTCTATCAGAGCTGTCCTCTCAAGGACAGTTCTGGAAAGAGCTCTCTCAGCCCCACCTACCTCACAGGGTGTCTGTTGTGGGGAGAGGAAGGGAAAGGAGTTTGTAAGCCGCTCTGAGACTCCGAATGAATAGCAGGGTATAAATCCAATCTCGTCTTCTTCTTCTTCCTATTGCTGAGAAAGGTGGTATAAAATGATGTAAATAAATAAAATATAAGTATACAGGAAGCACACAAGTGGAGGCACAAAGGCACCCCTACCGACCAACAGATCTGTTACCTCATTTCAGAACCCCAGAGAGAGAGAGAGAGAGAAAGAAAAGAGAGAGAGAGAGAGAGAGAGAGAGAGAGAGAGAGAGAAATCCTGCACTGCCAATGCTCCCTCTAAGCTGTGGAGTCTTGTGAGCAAAAAAATCTACTTTGTGAGCTGCTGGCAATAAAGTTGTGAGCGAGCAATTTGGCTACTGCTCTGAAGCTGTCCTTCCTGAGCTAAGACAAAAATGTGTGAGCCAGAGGCTAAAAAACTGTGAGCTAGCTCACACTAACTCAGTTTAGAGGGAACACGGCTGCCAAGGTGTTTCAACGGCAACTCAGAGCACAGTCTGTCTGCTTCTCAGTTCGCCAAAATCTAAAACTGCTTCCTTTTCAGACACACAGAAGAGAAGGGAACCCACCTCCTCGAGACTGGAAGAATGACTTGACCAGAGTCATTAAGGCCCACTGAGAGGGGATCTCTGCACCCATTAAGAAATGTTACTGTTCCTTTTTCATACAGGATAGATGGAGCCACATTGAGTAGAAGAAAGAAATGGTCCTGTCTGTTTGCATCTAAATTTTCCCAGGATGCCCATCTGTTTCAAAGTGCTGGTTCTTGACTCTGAGACCCTAAATGGTTCAGTGCCCTGGTATCTGGAGGACCGCCTCGTCTCATTCTGTCCAGACTGCCAGCTAAGATCTTCCTCTCTCTGTGCCCCCACCTTCAAAGGTGAAGTGGATGGCAAGGCCGCTAGAGACAGGGCTTTTTCAGGAGTGGCTCCTCACCTGCAAAATGCTCTTCCTCTTGAGGCTCACCTGGTGCCTACAATACTCTCTTTTAGGTGCCAGGCCAAAAATGTTTCTGTTCTGTTTCATCATCATTTTTATAGTCTGCTTTTTACCCTGCAAATTGTAAAACTCACATTAAGCGGCTCAGTGTTTTATATTTTTTATGCCAGGGCTGGGTTTTTAATGCTGAGTTTTAATTACAAATGTTTTATGATTTTGTACGGTGTGATGTTTTTATGAATAAAATACAGTCAGCTATGGATGACACCACTGTGACATCTCCAAGTCTTCTTCCTCATCTCCCTCCTGCTTGCTTTTCTGAAACACTGCGGCCGCCTCTTCATCACACTGGGGGGGAAATGGGAAATGTGAACAATAGGGGTTGCACAAATCCAGATCTGTAAAGGTTTAACAGCCCCGGCTAGCTCGATCTTATCAGAACATGGAAGCTGAGCAGGGTTGGCCCTGTGTTGGGATTCTTTGATTCAGGGTCGATGGTCGTATTGCAAACAGAAGAGCCACACTTAGTAAAAGAAAAATATCTTTACTATAAAAACAAAATAAAACATGGTTATGGTACTTTGGATAAAGGAAATAAAATAAGAAGTTACATACTTGCAGTTACTCTCAGTAATATATGCTAACAGCTACATCTTTCTATCTGTCTTGACTTCTAGAAGAGAACTACCGCTTTGGTTCACACAAAAGGGCCATAAACCTTGTGAATACATTAATGCTAGATCAAAGCATTTCTACAAACAAGATGTTAGTTGACCAATACAAAGGTTACAGGTCACTTCATTAGGATAAACAACTCCCACGAACTTTCCCGCCGTTGAATACATTATGTAACGTAACATCCTGTTTCCTAACAAACAACATTTAACTCTGTAATGACTGAAGTGTAAGCAACTTGCAATTCCAACACCCTGGCTAGTATTTGGATGGGAGGCCGTCAAGGAATACCAGGGTCATGATGCTGAGGCAGGCAATGGAAAAACACCTCTGGATGTCTCTTGTTGCCTTGGAAACCCCAGGGGGTCCTCATATGTCAGCTGTGACTTAACAGCACTTTCCACCATCACCACAGATTAAACCGATGGATTAATTAATTTAAGAGACCAGTTGGTTAAAATTCCGATGAGCAATCTGCTAATGTTTTTTTTGATCAGGTGACACTTCTGTAGACTTGACAGACTCTGCATACCAGCCTCTTTGTTATTATCGATATGCGCGCACATTCTGTCCCCAGAGGGCTTTTGTGAACCCCCAAATGGAATGGGCTTTGAGGCAGGTGCAATCATTTCCCAGCTTCTCAAAGGGCCTTGTCCCATCCCCTCTTCAGTGCCCGGCGGTGCAATCCATCACCATAGCTCGGGACACAACGATAACTTTCTCAGTGAAAGTAAATCATGACAGAGGAGTTTCCAGTGAGCACACTGTAATTACAATCCGGGCTTTCAACAACTTTTTCTCCTTATCACTGCCTACGTTAGCATATGCTTCTGCAATTTACAGCCACCCCAGCCAAAGCCACATTAAATCCTTTTACGAATACTTTTCTGGGATCCTGCCAGCTCCTAAGAAGCTCTTGTGAGATTAAGCTGCTTGCCAGGTGAAGACAAACATAACATTTGTAGAATGGGGAGTCATGTCTGGAAGTACCCTCACCACTTTCAGGACAGACACACCTTCTTCTTTTTTTTGCAAGGCTGTTCTCTGACAAGAGGGGGAAAACCCCAATTCTGTGAGTTTGCATCTCAGCTTAAGATGGCACTGATTGGCTAGGACTCATGACATCACTGAATTGTATTCTCCCTGCTCCCCGGGGCATCCTTACTTTTTAAAGCTGTGTTCTGTGGCTCACTCTTCGCTTCCTGTATAATCGGGAGATGGGGTGAAATTGCAGCTGCTTTTTTTCCAGCCTGCCCAAGCAGTATTGAGTTTCAGCCAGTCATTCCCTGCGTTGAGAGTAATAAAAGTTTTGCAAATTGCCCATTTTTCAACCCTATTGAATAAGAAGCTCTGGTAACCTAATCCACTCCGGGGCAAATAACGAGGACATTTTCCCTTGGTATTAAGGACAGCTCGAAAGGCCTCCTCCTTCCACTCAAAGAGGAAAAGGACAGAGGAGGGGGAAATGAGGAAGGGGCTTTAAAAGACCCTCTATGCTCTAGGGCCCATTAGCCAAGTTCATCTGCCCTTCCCCAAGAGTATTTGTTAATTATACATTTATCCTCCCCCCTTCCTCTCCAAAAGAGCTCAAATTACTATTGTAATTACTATTGTATCAAACTCCAGCCCCCACCCAAGAAATTTTGCCAGTCTTCTGGAAATTATGATCATTTCACAATTTCACTGTAGGAAAAACAGTTCTGAACCCTCCCCCAAGATATTCTACTGGTCTTATTTGATTTTGATTTTATGTATCATCCATCTTTCTCGCTGAGATGGTGTAGCATAGTGTGCATAGACTGGGGAGATCTGAGTTCAAATCCACTTTCAGCCATTAAGTTTTTTTGAGGACCTTGGACCTCTCTGTCTGTCTGTGTTTCACTTAACTTTCCTCACTGGGTTATTTTGAGAACAAGTAGAAGAGGGAAGAAACATGATGAAAAATGAGGTACAGACTCCAAATTCCTTCCTGGAAATTCAATGAAAACATCCAGTTTCAACCTTACAACTACTCCGTAAGATTATAATTCAGCCATGACTGACCAGTGATCTCAACTTGAATTTCTGTAAGAAACCAAGTGTCTCGAACACAAAACCCTGAGGTTCCAGGGCCTAGCACCTTACTTCTTATGCCTCCACTGCCATAAATAAACTGACCAACCTAGGCCTGAAATAAGCCACAGTGCCTGCGAGTGGCCATTAAGGGAACTGCAGTCTGGGCAGACCCGACAGAGACATGTGACTGCAGGGAGCCAGTCAGAGCAGAATTAGGACTATAGATGCTCTTGTTCACTGAAGAAGGGTGAAAGTCTGTCCTGATGGCTTCTTAAACTATGGTGGACTTGACTCTCAGGCTGCTAGTATGCCTACTGTCTCAGATTTCATCCCTGGACAGCTGCTCCCCTAGAAACTGTGTTGTTTGCTGTGTTGGACTTGACTTCTAGCCTTTGACCTTGAGGCTTGCTTCTGACCTGGTGCTATTGGCTTACTTAGACTTGTTCCTAGCTGACTCTGACAGTCCTGCATCCAGACCTGCCATTCCAACCACTGCACCACAAATTGGGGGGGGGGGCACTTGCATAGCAACACATTTTTGTGGTTTTAGTCGGAAAGTATCTTGGGCAAGCTTTTAGAAAGCGTAGTATGTCAGTGTATTAAATAACAATTTTGGAGCCTTTCACTGGAAAGCAAAGTTACACCATTTGCAGTGTGATTGTAAACAGAGTTATATACCTCTATATCCATTGACTCTGATAGAATTATAAGGTGTAGCTCAGCTTAGCTCTGCATTGTGAGGAATGTACACATGTGCTAGTGGGTCCAGCTTGCACTCTGGGAATATAGACACACATTCCTCACTGATCCCGGCAGTGCTCTGCACCCCAAACTCTGATTGTGTGTAGAGGCTCCAAAACTTGGGAAGGGGTGTGGTTCAGTGGTAGAGCACCTGCTTTGCATGTAGAAAGTCCCAGATTTAATGTCTAACATCTTCCCTTAGAGGATCTCAGACAGAACATAAGAACATAAGAGAAGCCAATGTTGGATCAGGCCAATGGCCCATCCAGAAAAATACCAGGTGCCATCAGGAGGTCCAGCAGTGGGGCCTCCCACTGTTGCCCCCCCTCCTCCAAGCACCAAGAATACAGAGCATCACCTGCCCCAGACTGAGAGTTCCTATCTTAGAAGGTATCAGAAAAGAACATTCTCCATTAGGGGCTCTGCAGAGCCACTGTCAATTACAGTGAACAATGTTGAACAGACTAGATCTGCCTTGGTGTGCAGCAGCTTTATGTGCTCACATATTTAGCAATGACAACTGCAGGTTCAGTCTGGAGACAAGACAGTGGAGCTCAGTGGCAGAGCACCTGCTTCATACCCTCTTAACATTTCACAGAAGGAGGCAAAGACTGGAAGTTGTGTCACCCCAGTCTCCACTTACAAGTGCTTTCCTTGATGCTTATGTAGTCTCAGCTTGTGGGTTCTGTGGGGGAGAACTTGGAATGAATCTTGCAATAATTTAAAGGGAATAGAACGTTTTAACTTTTCACTTAACATCAGAGCATGTAACAAAAACAGAGACCTTAGTAACACAATAGAACAGTGATCTTTTAAAGTCCATACAAGTCGCCATCTGATTTTATTTTTGACTATTATTGTATTGATCTGTTTTTAATAATTAACTGTATTGTTGGTTTTAACTTGTTGTTACCCACCCTGGGCCTTGCAAATGCAGGGGAGGGTGGGCGAAAAGTCTAATAAAATAATAATAAACAACTTTCCCCTCCTTCACAGCTTGTCACCCCCAAAGTCCATTCCTTTCCTCTTGTTGGTGGCCCAGGAATCTCCAGCTGAACACTCTCTGCACCGGCTTCCCAGATGAAGGTCCCAAATGAACTCCCCATTAGAGAACACAGCCGTGAAACAATAATTCTTAAACAAGGTGTTAAGAGCCTATGATTAAGGACTGAGCTCCCCGGCAGGGCAGTCTTGCTTCCCTCCTTTGCTTTCCACACCGTCTCTGCACCCTTCTGCATCTAGAGGCTCCACCCCTTCCTGGCTCATTCCATTCCTAGCTAGGGGTTACATTCTCCCCTCGCCCACTAAGATTCTGTCATCTCGGCAGTATCTACAAATTTAGGGTTAATGGCAGCTTTAAACAATTACATATTATCGTGTTGAAATTAACTCTGGTTTACCTCACTGAAAACCTCAGAACATAATCATTTTGCTTAGCAGGCTTGGTTTTAACTCTTTTAGTCCTAGGAGGTAGACTACTAATTTCTACAGGGGTCATTGTACTGGGAGGAACCACAACTGGGGACTCTGGAAGCACATTTTCTTCTTTTTCTTGCTCTTTCTTGCAAAGATTTTGAGCCACATTAACCTCTTCGGAAGAGGTGTTTGGGGTGAATTCCCTTGCTAAGGGATTGAGGTCTGAAAGGAAGCTAGAGTCTGGTGTGAATTCTTCTTCTTCTCCTACTGAGTCCACAACATTGGTTGATTTCTGCCACGTCCTACTGCTAACAGGATCCTCTGGAATGTCCATATCACTTAGGTCTTCAAAGAAGGAAATAATTCCACAGGGTCTCACCATATCTTGGTGCAAAGTTTGATTGCACCCTATATACTGGAATGTTTTCCTCAGGTTGATCCGGAAACTATATGCCCAACAGGCTCCCACCTATCAGCTAATTTTTGCATACCCCTGAGGCTTAAATTATGTACTAGGACTCTGTCACCTGTTGAAATGGTAGATCTCATGACTTTAGCATCCCATCTTCTTTTGACGGCTTGCTGATGCTTTTCATTTTCTGGGGTGGCCAGATCATCTTCTTCCAGGCTTTCGAATAGGAGTCGCCACCACCACTGTTCCATCAACGCCCTATACTCCCCGCACACTGCCACCGCTAGTGAGGGTTCCATCAGAGAGAGTGGGACATGCTTAGGGGACAACATGGCAGGGGGGGAAATGCACTGCTGTTGCTGAATAGCTACACAACTGCAAATACCGTCTTGATTGTAAAATTTGGAATTGAGTAGGGGAGCACCAAACTGTTTTATGAATTTAGTTAATTATTTAATTGTTTTTGCATTTCTGTGTATTTTATACTGGTTTTATTGTTATTATTGGGCATATGCCCCTGTTAGCCGCCCTGAGCCTCTGGGGAGGGCGGGATATAAGTTGAAATAAATAAATAAATAAATAAAATACACATTAATTGAGGCCATTTTAAACTCTACATCATCCATTGTTATTCCCTCAGTTATGTCATCTTGTCTGATCTTTATAGCTAAAATCTCTGTTGCTAGGATAAATGATAAAGGGATAAAGGACATCCCTGGCGTGTTCCTTTTTCAATTGAAATAGTTTCTGTTAGTTTCTCGTTAATTAAACTCTTTGTTTGTTGGTTCGAGTATATTCCGTGCATCCAGCTCCAAAATGCAGAACCACAGCCCATATTTTGTAAAACATTCAATAAGAAAGGCCATATTAAGTTGACAAATGCTTTCTCTCCATATAGAAATAGAAACGCTGCTTTCTTTCTCTTTTTATTCACAAATTCAGTTGCATCTGTTATAAATTGTATATTACCTTGCCCTGACCTGGATAGTCCAAGCAAGCCTGATCTCGTCAGATCTCGGGAACCAAGCAGGGCCGACCCTGGCAAGTGCTTCGAAGGGAGACCTCCAAGGAATACCAGGGCTGGGATGCAGAGGCAGGCAATAGGAAGCCACCTCTCTGAAATGTCCAAGCCCCACTAGGGGTCGCCAGAAATCAACCATGACTTCCAGGCATACACACACATGTACCTCTTTGGTACAAAACCTGTTTGGTTGTAGTATATTAAATTCAGTATGCATTTTCTTAAACTTTCTGCCATTATTGTGGCAAAAATTCCATAATCTACATTCAATAGAGAAATAGATCTATAAGACTGTGGTAGTCCTGCATCGCTACCCCCTTTATGTATTAGTGTTATGTATACCGTATTAGTGTTATGTACGCCTCTTGCCACGCTGGGGGTATTGTCTTTCTTCCCTTTATCTCATTCATAACGTTTTGTAACAGTATTATTAATACTTCTTCAAGATGTTTATAACACATTGCTGTTAACCCACCTGGTCCTGGTGCTTTATTCTTCTTTGCGTTCTTCATTGCTTGAGAGATTTCTCTTTTTTTCTTTTCAATTTCTTGAATTGTTATTGTTTGATTTAATATTTTTCTGTGTTCTGACGTAAACTTTGCAATCGGGATGTCTTTTAAGTATTCTCTTATTCTTTCTTCTGAAACAAACTTCTTTTTGTATAATCCTGAGAGAACACTGATAAATTGTTCCTGTATTTCTTTTTCTTCATATGTAATTGAGTCTCCTTTCTTTACACCTCTTATTACTCTTTTGTTCACTTTCCTTCCTGAGACAATACACCAGATATCTGCCAGGCTTATTTGCATATTCGAAATATCAAAATGTCACCAAAAGAAGTAATGATCCTATCAGAATGGGCGTGGACCATTACCAGCTAGTGGTGAATTCACACAGGAAGATTAATACCGTACATAAACGTCTTTTAGGAGGGGCAGTTACTTATCATAATCATCAGTGATTACAAAAGCACTTATGCAATGTCTTTGGAGCGTTCCATTCTCTTCACATACATCTTGGAACATCACTTTGGTACCTAAGAAGTGCCTCCCTGAATGAGAACAAAGGTCCATCTAGACCAGCATCCTGTTTCCAACAGTTGAAAACCAGATGCTTATAAGAGTACATCTCCATACTTCAGATGTGAGGGAGCTGAGGATATGAGAGACTGGCTTGCCTAAAGCTTATGGCTATAGGGACAACGCATTTATACAACTTGTTCAGTAACTAACAATTCAGAAATTTTATTGCAATGACCTGAATTCAATCTTCTATGTGCCGCAAGAGGATCAACACCAGGTGGTTGCCCTAAAGCCTTGGCTGTGGTGATAGACAGCTCTATTTGATCTGGAACCAAAGGCGCATTCAATGTGAGGAAAGATTTGCAGAGATTCTCGAAGAGCACATCACTTTCATGAGCCTTGTTCTGCTAATGGAGCGTCATTATCGGCAACCAGCTTGCACTGCTGCGGCCGAACTCCTTGCCATTGGTTCCATAAGAGGATCTTTTTGGTCTCAGGCTTGCTTTATTCCTTGGCTGCCCCTGTGCGAAACAGGTAGCTGCAAACACTGCCTGGCAAGAAGCCTGAATTGTGAACACCTGGCTGGTGATCATGATAACAACGAGGAAGACAATCACTGTAATAAATCAGATCATAACATTTTATGGTTACATGCATCATGCGGTGTTACATGAATCAGGCACTGTCAGGCCCCAGCAGATTTGTGGAGGAGATGGGGTGGACCTCCTGTAGATTTTTGTTTCATGGTCCAAGATGGCATTTGATGAGGACCGTCTCCCTACTGATGGATGCTTGCGACAATGTTTATGAAATGTGAGATCTTGACCTAAACAAACCCCTCGGTGTTTTGGAAGCTGCCTTATACTGAGCCAGATATACTGGTCTATCAAAGTCACTATTGTCTGCTTTGACCAGCAGCAGCCCTCTAGAAACTCCAGAAACTGAAGCTCAAATACTTTGGCCACCAAATGAGAAGGGAGCACCCACTGAAGAAGACCCTGATGCTGGGAAAGATTGAAGGTCAAAGAAGACAGGGACGGCAAAGGATGAGATGGTTCGACAGTGTCATCAATGCAACGAACATGAAATTGAGCCAACTTCAGAGGATGACGGAAGACAGGAAGGCCTGGCGTGATCTGGTCCATGGGGTCGCAAAGAGTCGGACTCGACTGTGCGACTGAACAACAACAAGCCCTCCGAAATCCCAGGTAGAGGTTTTCCAGATTAACTACTACCTGATCCTTTTAACGGGGATTGAACTTGGGACCTTCTGCATGAGCCCCAATCTACCATCGAGGCACAGTCTCTCTCATAATTTAGAGCTAGCAAAATACCCCTTACATCAGAAGTATCGAACTCATTTGTTACGAGGCCTGGATCTGACATAAATGTCACTTTGTCGGGCTGGGCCACGTGTCCCATATAAAATGTAATGCCAGGTACTGGAGATATAAATTGTATAAAGGACAGCAGCTTGTAAGCTCTGAGCTGGTGCAAAGGAAAACCCATATAGGCAGACTGGAGACCCAGCGGTGGAGTACTGGGCAGATGCTCCCACGCTGCTTGGCTGCTGCAGATGAGGTTGTTCCAACATGCTGAAGCCGCAATTGGAGTGGTTCCTCCCATGCCCCTGAACAGTCTCCTCTCCCTTGCACTAGTTGCTTGTGGGCCGCATAAGAGCCCAGGATGGGCCAATTCTGGCCCCCAGGCCTTATGTTTGACACCCCTGCCTTACATGGTAGGATTGTATAGGTAGCCGTTTCATTTGTAAACATATAAAACTACCTTGTACCAAGTCAGACCATTGGTTCATCTAGGCCAGAACTGGGGTAGTAGCAATAATTCCTATTGCTGCTCTTTGGTGTCCTTTTCCCTGGAGAAGCTGGGGAGCATGAATGGTGTCTTCTGCATTCCAAACATGTATTCTTCCACTGTGGAAGCTACTGAATAGAGATGGCTATGCAGTAGCCTGGATGAAGTGGTGGAGTCCTAAGATGTAGAGTGGACTACATTGCTTCAAAGGGCAGATGGGGAATGCTATTTCTCAAAATAGCCTATCAGTAAGAGAGCTGTGGTGGCTCAAGTGGTTAAGACACTGAACTGCAGGCTGTGGAAGGTCGGTAGTTCAGCAGTTCGAGACCCGGGTACCGCATGACGGAGTGAGCTCCCGTCTCTAGTTCCAGCTCCTGCCAACCTAGCAGTTCGAAAGCAAGAAATTGCAAGTAGATAAATAGGTACCACTTCGGTGGGAAGGTAACAGCGTTCTGTGCGCCTTGGTGTTTAGTCATGCTGGCCACATTACCACGGAAACGTCTTCGGACAGCGCTGGCTCTTCGGCTTTGAAACGGAGATGAGCACCGCAACCCTAGAGTCGGATTCGACTGGCTTTCGAGCAAGGGAACCTTTACCTTTACCTTTAAGAGAGGTTCTGGAGCTGCAGTGGCTCAAGTGGTTAAGATGCTGAATTGCAGGCTGTGGAAGGTCGGTAGTTCAGCAGTTCGAGACCCGGGTGCCGCATGACGGAGTGAGCTCCCATCTCTAGTTCCAGCTCCTGCCAACCTAGCAGTTCGAAAGCAAGAAATTGCAAGTAGATAAATAGGTACCACTTCGGTGGGAAGGTAACAGCGTTCTGTGCGCCTTGGTGTTTAGTCATGCTGGCCACATTACCACGGAAACGTCTTCGGACAGCGCTGGCTCTTCGGCTTTGAAACGGAGATGAGCACCGCAACCCTAGAGTCGGACTCGACTGGCTTTCGAGCAAGGGAAACCTTTACCTTTACCTTTAAGAGAGGTTCTAGACTAGCCCCTCCCCCTGCTGGGCTAGTTATCTGCTTGCAGGGAATATTTTTAATTTGTAGGACGTACTGCTTCACCCGCAGTATGGCACAATAAAATTAATTCATGCTGCCTCCTTTCCTAGCATACATAGCTGGTATTCTGGGAGAGAGTCCCGAGTGCAGAGGAGAAGATGGAGAAAACTGGCAGAGTACGTTCACCGAACAGACCTTTGAGTGGTAGACATGGAAGAGTCCCAGGCAAACATAAAAGACAACGTCTCCATCTTTCTGTGAGTCTCGTTGATTCCCCCACCCTTCAGCATTACTACCCTTGTTGGCTTCATGCAGGATGTGGTAACAAATCCCCCTAATCTCCTTCTGACACCAGAACAACGAGTAATGCACCTACGGCCGCATCATGTTTCCCGCAGCAGCCAGGGAGGGGATGGGAAAGCTATTAAGCCTCAGCTCCTCTCACAGCAGGATGGTCAGCTGATTTATTCCTGCTTCCAAAGTTGCTTCCCTTAAGTGGGGCTCATGCGCCTTTTGGCTCCTCTGGGGCATCTTGAGAGACCTACGGCATGATATTTCCCAGTGCTTAGCCCTGTATCATATCCCTCTCACTTGGACATTACATGCTTGGGAAAAAAGCAACCCAGGGCTCGGAGAGGGAGAAAGGAACCGCCAAGGGCTTACAAAAGCTGCTCTGACTTTTGAAATAACCATCTGCTGTGGCCCAGATCCTGAGGTCATTGCAGACTCGTTTCAGCCTTGCCTGGATGTTGCTGGGAGGAACCAAAAGTATAATGTGCAGTCCCCGTCCATAATGACGCCGGCATCCTTCTTAAGATGGGAACTAAAATCAGTGGTTTTTTTGTTTTTTTAAAGGAAAGGAAAGAAAGAGATATACATATTAAAGGCCTGTTGGGGGGAACACAAGAAGACCTTGTCTAGTTGTCATAGCCTTTCAGGGATCGTTAGCACTGTAGAATGAATCTCCTACTAACTCGGTAGCTCTGCAAACTAAGTTCTGTACTGCAGGGCCTACGTAACTATACAACTTGGAAAGCTATCTGTCCAATATATCAGATCCGCTGAAGTTACAGACAGATTTTCCAGAGATGTCACAGCAGTTATAAGCCCACCCAAGGAGTGGGTTCCCTTCTTTAAGAATCCCATGTACATTTACTCATTTGTACATTTATCTATCATTCTTTATTATATACTAGCAGTAAAGCCCGTTGTGAAAGCAATACAACGAGATCTAGAAAGAGGCTCTGGGGCAGTGCTCTGGCTTTGGGCAAACAGTGTCAATTTGCTGTGGTGACCTCAGCAGGGTATAATGACAGAGTCCACTGTTTTCTCCAGAGGAACTGATCTCTGCTACCTGAAGAGCAGTTGTAATTGTGAGTAATCTGTAGCCCTCACCTGGAGATTGGCAACAATTGTTACCCAGGACAAAATGGCTGGTTTGGAGGGTGGAGTCTATGGCATTCTACCTGTCTGAGGTCCCACCCCTCTGCAAACCCCACCCTCTCCAGGCTCCACCCCTCAGATCCCCAGGAATTTGTCAGCATGTAGTTGGGAACCCCATCTCCTTCCCAGCTAGCCACCAACCTGCCCCTTTGACTTCAGCTGACTTCTGCCCTCCCTTCTGCAGAGCAGTTGTAATACTGAGTGCTCTCCAGCCCTCACCTGGAGATTGGCAACAATGGTTCCCTATGTGAGACTGACTGGTTTGGAGGGTGGAGTCTATGGCAGTGTACCTGTCTGAGGTCCCACCCCTCCTCAAACCTCACCCTCTTCAGGCTCCATCCCTCAAGTCTCCAGGAATTTCCCATCTGGAGTTGGCAACCCTATCAGGATTGGCCCCAATGTGTTTTCTCCCAAAGGCCAAAGTAGGTGACAGGACCAAGCTTAGTTGCCTACCAACAGGCACTGAGGGGAATGTAGGGTTGCCAGCTCTAAGGAGGGAAATACCTGGAGGTTTGGGGGGTGGATTCTGTAGAGGGCCGGGCGACGGAGGCATCGGCCTTCTGTCGCCCGCCTTGCCCCCCCAATCTCGGCCCGGGCACCCGCGGCTCCCACCAGCGGCCGCCCGACTCCAGACTCCCCCGCGGCCACTCCAGCCAGGCGACGGAGGCATCGGCCTTCCATC